>NC_039364.1:40788293-41020929 GCF_003573695.1 Papaver somniferum
CTCGAAATATGTGTTGGTAAGCTTTCGCTTCGATCAAGTTTATCTTTACCTAGTGACGAAAGTCATAATGTTTCAATCACTTTGGAAATTGCTCTGACGAGAAAGGTTTGTGAATAACGACTGAATAACGTCCTCTGAGAATGTTTCAATGGTTGGAATGAGAGTTTAGGTCTATATAACCAATGATGGATATAAACATTGTGTGGTAATACATATGTGCATAAGTCCTATTCCTTAATCCGAAGTTTTCAAACTTTGTTGATTGAGAGAAACCGGAGGAATTGGCTTTGCCAAGTCCGCGAACTGACGGAAGTTCTCTTACCGAGAATTTCTGCTGGGATTTCCAAAAAATCGTTTGCGTGTTTAGTCCGCGAACTGGCGGAAGTCTCTTTGCCGAGATTTTCTGTTGAGTTTGGAAAACTGTGCCGGTTATCTTAAGTCCGCGAACTTGTTTTCGAACTTGAATGGGTTATGATCTAAATATGTGCTCTGAACATAAACTTAAAAGACTAAGGAATGCATTATGCAAACCGTGGCTATAAGTTCATGAGCCGATTCAAGTGAATCGTATCATCTTTGTTTCAATTGTGTCCTGTGTAGTTACATAAGATCTCATAGCAATTGAACAACTCTCTAACTAGTTCATTTAAGTCAATTGAACTAGTTATGGTAAAAATAATATGGTTAATATGGAAGTGATCATATGGCTAGATACCACTTGTATGAGTCTTAATTACCTAACTTAATTTGTGATTGAAATTCCTAAATTCAACAGGTTATAACCAATTATCAAAGCCATGGATGTTGGTTTTTATTGTCAAAGAAACTTTTTCATACTCTTGTGGTAACCATTCTTGGTGTAAATCCTTGTGGAAAAGTTTATTCTTCCTTCTAAGCATATCAAGTCTTGTTTATACAAGTTTGTATGTTAGAAAATATGGTCACAATACTTGATCTTCATGATCACATATTGTGTATTGTTACCATGAGATAGTTCTAAACATTTTAGTAACATGATCTCATGAGAGACTTTCAATGATTGGTTCTTGAATCATATCTCCTTGTAGCATTTCTAAGATCCATTATAAATCCTTCTCTCTGGAGTAAGGTCGCTCTTGTTGTTCTTTTGGGAATGACATCAAATGAGGGAGAGTTATTTTTAACTTGTGCTTAATGGTAATATCTTGCGGGGTGTGCGGATGTGGAATTTTAGAGGGGTTACCATATATATTTAAACTTCTTGATGAATGCTAATAGCTTCGGCTATATGATTGCATCTAAATTAAGATGATGTGTGTTTTTTCTTTTAGTCATGAAATGTCTCTTGTGGAAATTTCATTATGATCCCGTTCTTGTACCTTTGCCAATTTTATTGACAAAGGTAGTTCACACTACAAATACATATGGTTTTCGGATCATTGTGTAAGGGGGAGTGGTTTCCATGATCGAGATGGAGTATTGACTAAGGGGGAGTGATACATATCACCGTAATATTATTGTCAAAGTTGTGACAATGAAACTTTGATGATGTGTAATAATACTATGATGGATCTTCAACAAATACAGGATGAGCACACTCATAGTTGAAGAACCAAAGAAATCAAGCATGTAGGTTTTTGGTTTTGTCAAGTACAATCCATATGTAAAATGTTTTTCTCACTAAAATTGACAAAGGGGGAGATTGTTAGAGCATTGATCGGTTGAACCCACTAGCGTTGGTATGTCAAGTTAGTTGTCAATTTTAGTTTCCAAAATGCATTCTTGATTTAGCATACTAAAGATAGTTTCGGACTAGTTTAGGTCTAAGAAGTTGAATCGAAGCTATCCTTAAAGAATGAAGATTGAAGGCTACAAGAAGACATAAACAAGTACTTCATCAACAAAGGTATGTGATTTATTTCATTTGGATTCTTGTTCAATTATACCTTTCTAATCTATCGAGATAAATGCTCACTCTATGGAACAATTCCTATGACGGTAAATGTACATTTATGTATATATACTTGAGGTTATTTGATTCATGACTTTGGTGATAATAACCTTTATCCCTATAAAGGATCTCATGTTATAGTGAATGAGCTTGTGAATCCAATGAGCCAAGAATCACTCAATTCCGAGTTATAACGATAAAGTTATGAGTGATTTAAGTTCATTAGTAGGAAACATTCCATGGGCTTTGGAGTGGGCCGCGAACTTGGGCCCAATACGTGACTAAAAGGGATTTTTGGTCAAGTTGGTGATGTTTCCTTATCTAGGCAAGTTAGCTATTAGTCCAAACACTTTCGATTACCATATTAAAGTGTTTGTGATTCCTGCCTAAGTTAAAATGTGATTTATTCACATAAATATAATTTTTGATAAATAAGTTATTTATTTAATTATTTTGGCAAGAGTTTTAACTTAGGAAAGACTCCCATATTTAGGAGAGTCTTGTAAAAGGAAAATATCTTTGCTTAGCTTCCAAGCTATTGTTCATTATAAATAAGGAGTTCGCGAGTTTACACGTTTTTCATCCCTTTGGAAAATTAGCGTAAGCTCTGCAGGTTGTTTTCCACGTCTTCTGTTCTTCGTGAACAAGAGTGAGATAAAAATCTTTGTATTAGGGATCACAAAGACAAGTTGTATTTAGTCTTCGTGATTGATCATACAACTTGTAATCTAGGTTTTTCACCTCTTGTATATTCTAAGGTTTTCTCTTCCGATATAAAACCATTCAAGAGTTGTTGATCATAAACCCTAGGTTTTGATAGATTTTAGTTTCCGATCGTATACCAACACTTGTTAGTCTAAATCGGAGGCTAGAAAGAAAAACTTCTTTTGAGGCATCTCGTAAAAATTCCTGAGAAGTTTTAAACAAGATATCTCTAGATTTATTCTAGTTGTTCTTGTTGTAGAGTTATTAGGTTTCTCTTCCTTTTATTGAAGAGTATAATAATCCCTAATCTACAGGTTTTTTTTGATATTACTTTTACCTAGTAATTGTTTTTATCAAAATAAACACAATATTTCCAAAAACTTGATTTACATCTAAAGGGAAATCAAACCGGTGTTTTGTGCAAACAAAATATCGAATCGTATCAATCGTGGTGGTGTATCTTCTAAAGAGAGCCTCGGGTTCTGCTAGAAGATTTGTGTGAAGAATTTCTAAAGAGAATCGGTATTCTTCTAGGAGTTCTACAAGTGCTGAAGAAGGTATTACATCTAGTCCAAATAGGTAGTAGGAATTTGGTGTAACAGATTATAATCAGTGTGTGTTTATTCTGGACTAGGTCCCGGGGTTTTTCTGCATTTGTGGTTTCCTCGTTAACAAAATCTGGTGTTTGTGTTATTTCTTTTCCGCATTATATTTTATTTATATAATAGAAATATCACAGGTTGTACGTTAAGATCAATCAGTTCTTGTATCCGACCTTAGGTTTGTTGAGTGAATTTATTGACACTTGAACATTGGTCTTTAGTAGCGTTCAAGTTAATCCTCTTATATTTAATCGGGCTCGCAAATCCCTATTTGCTGATTGCGGATTGAATCAAGAGATCTTTGATATACTTTTTATAGATTGAGTCTAACTGTCTAGTTGATTCTCTTGAAAGTATATTGGAGTTTGTCTATTCAGATTTCCAAACAAAATATTGGGTGGTGTTGTTAGACCCCCGCTTTTTCAAAAGTAGTTACAAATTGTTTAGATTTAGTTGAATGGAATTTCTCAGCCACACTAACAGGTTCATTTCCCATTCTGACATATAGATGAACTTCAGGAAAATTTGTTGATCTCGTCAGCTACATTATTCGTTTCTCTATGAGAGTAGACATAAAACCAACAATTGAAATGTTTAAGAATCTCTAATGCATCTGTAATAAAATTTAAGTTTGTTTTCCATTCACTGTATTGATGACATTTAAACAATCTCCGTCAAAGATAACTTTGGTTAGCCCTTTTTCTCTGGCCCATATGTTGAACCCTGAAGACTTAGTCATTCACTGAAATTTCTAGAAGATGTCAAGATTTTGTACATTACAGGTGGATTTATTTATTTTTTGCTTCGGATTGATGGTGAATATATATTTTCCGCACTATAGGACCGGCTAAGACACTCTCTCTGTCTGAAATTGCAAGAAGGCTTTATGGTGTGCGATCTTTGCGGACCTTGCTACAGCCGGGACAGTAGGGGTTTGTCCATATTTGGGGCATAACATGTCACAATCTTGATGGTGAAGAGGAGAATGACTCTAGCACTGGAATTGGTAGTGGGATGAAGATGAGAATGATCAAAGGTCTGGATTGATTGTCCTATATCTGGCCATGTTAATTGTCCGAGTTCTAAGGGCAATTCCTATGGAAATCAACAAACTTATTATTTTGTTAAGCCACATGGATGAACAAACTGCATTTTTCATTATGGGAAACAAGGCAAAATAAAAAAATCTGATATTTTAGGGACCCACCAGTGATTTTATTAATATAAACTAACAAGAGTTGGGTCCCACTAATGATTTTATTTATATAAACTAATAAGAGTTTGGTCCCACAAATTATTTAACTAATAAAACAAATAATAAAAAATAAAATCGGGTTTGGAAGAGAGAAAAGTAGGGGCATTTTTGCTTCAAGCGCTGGAGTTTTACCTTCCAACTCCAGCATTCTTCCTTCCAACGCCAGCGATTGTGGCATGATTGCCCAGTCTTCCATTACGTGCGCGCTACATGTTCCATCTCACTCAACAAACAACAAACTTCAAGTTTGTTGAATCCATAGGAACTGCTCTAAAGATTTCTGATCCTTGATGACCCTAAAGGCTGAAGCTGACTTGACTGACAATGAACTTTATTAACGATTGCTTTATTAAACTCTCAAAGGTAGTGCGAAGAAAAAGTTATCGCCTCCACTTATAAGAGAACTCTAACATTCTCTCTTCTCTCTGTAACATTATTTGGAAAAGTTAGTTACCTTCATCGAGAAAACAGTTATATCCATATACTGCGATCAATTATCTTCATCTAAAGACAGTTACCTTCATCTTCCCCCCATTACAATCTCACTGGTTAAACAAAGTTAAATCCTTTCACATTACTGATTCACTTGATGAATCAGTACTTGAATTCATCTATTCCTCGAAAATCCTATAAAACTAAATTTCCATTATTCTCAAAATATTCCATACCTGATCAAAACTGCTAATATAACTAACCTTATCAGTTTTTCTAGAACTTTTTCTTTATGAGCCATTTGTGGTTTCTTAATCAGATCACTTTCTTCCTGTCAATCATGTCTTCAAACCAATAAAACTTTGAGTCTCATTTGCAGAATGATCTTTTACTGCATTTTGTGAATCTTCTTGCCCAAGAAAAGTCTTCATCCACAATCAATATCAATACTTATTTCCCAGGATCCAAACTAAACCATCATATGTGTTTGGTTCTTAAGATTATCACCAACAAATAACCACAGTGAGAGAAATCCTTCAGAAATTATGGAAAACAAACCATGTATTTTACGTATCAGTTTTCACTGATGACACTTTTCGAATAAAATTTGAGTCCCGTTTGATACTGATATGATTATGGAGGGTATTCCATGGATAATAAAGGAGGATTTATATACTTTAGAGAGATGCGTATTGGGCAAATTACCATGTGATTACAAGTTTAACACAATGGATTTTGGTCTGCAAATTCATATCCTGCCAGTGGAAAATTTAAGTGCAATATTTGTACTTGAATTTGTCTCTCAAATTGGCGAAACTCGACCAATTCCGGTTTATGAAGCAACTACATGGGAGAAATTTTCTAGAACTAAAACTCACATTGATATACAACATCCTCTTCCGCAGAAAATTGCTTTCCCACTTCCTAACAATCACAAGTATATTGTCACTATTAAGTATGAAAGGTTGCCTAAATTCTGTCTCTTTTGTGGTATTATTGGTTATCTGATGAGATCTTGTCCAAAAGTGAGCAGCTACAAAGATTTTATCTTTCAGAACCATCCAGAACATCTTCATCAACATGCATTGGATATGATAAAACCGATATATCATCCATCAATTAATGTTTCTGCAAAAGCCCAATTTAATGAAGTACCCGAATTCAAAGATATTTATATTTTGGGTGAAGCTCCGGCAAGGGAAACAAGAGGAAATGTTCAGTCAACAAAACAATTTCTCTCCTTCCCAATCCAATGCGACTGAGGAAGTAATTTCATCGGTGGAACACAGATATGAAAGAACAAACTTTGTTTTTGGATATCAACCACAAGGTCGTGTTAGGTCTGATATTGTTGATCCAGATAATGATAATCTATCCAGGAAGTCAGGAATGACATCTACTTCTAGGGGAATATCTTCTTCTTCTTCAAGGGAATTTCAGGTTGAAGAAACTCGTATGAATATCTTGATGAATAGGGGTAACTTCAGATTGCAAGAACATGATCATAATAATCGATAGTCCCATATGTATGAGTTGGTGAGGATGAAGAAGGTGGTTGCTAAACCGTTACCAAAAGATATTTCAAACTATCATGAATGGCAGTTACAGGCAATATCTCAAGGACAATCCTCTTCAACTTTCATAGAAGGAAACAGTGGTTCTCAGAATTCTAAAAGAAGTCAAGATGAGGAATATATTAGAAGGAATTCTCCTAAACAAAAAATACAAAGAAAGTATTCTTCAAAATCCATATATGCAAATGGTAAGGCGGCTATTCCTCAAATGCCGCATGATAAATGTTAATGTTTAGTTGGAATTGTTGGGGTTTGAGGAATAGCCCAACAACTCGAACTTTACAATCATTCCTCAGAGGAACAAGTCCTTCCATTGTTTTCTTATCAGAGACTAAGATGTCTGAAGAAATCTCGTCTCAAAGAGTTGATCAATTTGGATTTGAAAGTCATTGTATTGTTTCATCAGTTGGTAGAAGTGGGGGTCTCTGGCTTTTATGGAAAGAAGAAATCAATATTGAAATCATCTCCAAATCTTCAAACCTGATTCATGCTCTGGTTCGTGGTGAAGGCCCCTGTCAATCTTGGCACTTGTTATGCATATATGGTCCTCCTATTTCAAATCAGAGAGCAAGATTTTGGTCTTCTCTAACCAGTTATGTGCAAAACTTTCAAGGGTGTAAAGCATTTATTGGTGATTCAATGCAATTGTGTCTGATGAAGAGAAATTTGGAGGATTATCGGTTCTTAATTCTAATATTTCTTACTTTCATAACTTTATTCAACAAAATCATCTGTTAGATATGGGGTTTTCGGGTCCTGCTTATACCTGGAGTAATGGAAGAGTTTATGGAAGTCTTATACGTCAGTGTTTGGATCGTGTTCTTGCAAACCCTGAGTGGTGTGTGGCTTTTCATTCTGCTGTTGTTTTGCATCTATCTAGAATCTCAAGCGATCATGCTCCCATCCTGCTAAATACATCTAGAAATCTACCAAGGGCTCCTCCTAATTATAAATTCGAAGCCTACTGGATTTCTCATCCTGAATTTTTAGAGAAAGTTGGTGAATGTTGGTCTCAAGATCCTAATGAAGATATTCAGTCTAAGTTAAGGAAATTGGGTGGATTTCTTACAAATTGGAGTTGAAAAAGAATAGGATGTGTTAAACATAAGATTAGTATTCTCAAGGCAAAGCTTTTAAGAGTTCAATCTAAAAGACCTACAACCCTCACTATCCATCATGAAAAGACGATCACTGCACAGTTGAATGATTATCTAATCATGGAAGCTACGTACTGGGACCAAAGGATAAAAAATTGTGGTCTAAGGATGGTGGCAGGAATACTAGACATTTTCATTTGTATATTCAACGTAGAAGAAGGAAGAATAATATATCTCATTTAAAGATGGATGATGGTACGTGGAGAACAGATCAAGATGAAATTTCTACAATTCTTGTTCACTTTCAAACTTTATTCCAAGAGGAAACTGGTAATCAACAGAGGACATTTAATCTTCAAAGTCTCAGTCCTTCTTTACAAATTGATAATGATGAAATTACTAGAACTCCAACACAGGAAGAAGTTTCGTCTGTTATTGTTAAAATGGGGTCGTACACTGCACCAGGACCTGATGGGTTTTCTCCAGTTTTTTATAAGAAATGTTGGCAAATTATTTGTAATGATGTTATGAATTTAATCAAAGACATATTTCAGTATCATGTGTTTCCATATCTTCTGAATCATACTCATATCACTCTGATTCCTAAAGTGAAGAATCCAGAATCTGCATCAGATTATAGGCCGATATCTTTGTGTAATGTTTTGTATAAGATTGTAGAAAAAAATATATCTTTAAGGATCAGGCCATACTTGGATAAATTTACAAGCTGATCTCAAAATGCTTTTGTGTCAGGAAGACAAATTCTGGATAATACCATTGTGGCAAAAAAATTAATGCATTCTATGAATAATTCTTATGCTGTTAATGGACACTTTGCGTTAAAAGTGGATATGGCGAAAGTATACGACAGAGTGAATTGTAAATTTTTAGAAGACGTGCTACAACTGATGGGGATACAAGGTACTGCTAAATATCTTATCATGATATGTGTTGCATCTGCAAGTTTCTCTATAAATCTGAATGGTGCACCTCAAGGATTTTTCAAAAGTGATAGAGGAATTAGGCAAGGATGCCCTCTTTCTCCGTCTCTCTTTATCATTTTCTCACAGGGGCGCTCGATTCTTATGCACCAGCATGAACATAATGGCTTATTTCAAGGTTATAAGTTAAATAGATGGGCTCCAAATATAAGCCATTTAATGTTCGCGGATGACCTGCTATTCTTTGGTGAACATTCAAGGGTTAATGTCAATAACCTAAAGAAAATTTTAGAGGAATATGCTTCTTTATCTGGTCAAAGGATTAATTATAATAAATCTTCTATACATTTCAGTAGAGGAATTTCAGATGTAAGAAAACAGGCGTCAATTCAGGATCTTGGGGTCAAAGAAATGGATGTGGAAGATAAGTATTTGGGTATTTATTCTTTGAAGTCTGATTACATAATATCAAGTTTCAATTTCTTGACAGATAAGGTTAATTATAGATATTCTGGATGTAGACAGCGTTTCACTAATCATGCAGGAAGAACAGTTTTATGTAAATCTACTCTAACTTCAATTCCAGTGTTCTTTATGGGAATCTGCTTATTACCTAAAGGAGTTACAAATCATATAGACAAATTAATAAGGAGTTTTTGGTGGGGGCATTCGTCTGAGACAAGGAAAATGCATTTCTTCAAATGGGAAAAGGAAAATTTGTTAAAAGAATTTGGAGGTTTGGGTATTCGCAATGCTGAATTGATCAATAAATCTTAAATTTGCAAACTGGTATGGCGTTTTCTAGAGAATGAAGATGCAGTTTGGGTTCAATTATTTTCAGCAAAATATTTAAAGGATTCCAATTTCTGGACAGTGAATGCAGATCCTAAAAATTCATCCGTGTGGAATAGTATGCTAGAAGTTAGATCTATCCTGGAAGGTAAAATATTCTGGTAAATCTCAAATGGAAAAAAAGTTAGGATTTGGGAAGATCTGTGGATACCAAATCTGCTGGGAAATCTTATTCCTAGGAATATCCTATCTCCTTCAAATTTACATAGAGTTTCTGATCTTATTTTGCAAGACACAAACACTTGGAATTTAAATTTGTTAGAATCCACATTTCCTCCAGATATTGTTCAAAAGATCACTGCCATTGTCCTAAGTCCACAAGATGAAGATATTCTAACATGGGCTTGCTCTCCATCAGGTAAATTCTCAGCAAATTCATGTTATCATCTTCTCTCGCAAAATATCTCAGTTTCATCTTCATGCTCTCAATTTCCTTGGAAGAAATTCTGGTCGTTGTCTGGAATATTGCCAAAAATCCTAATCTTTGTATAAAGAATATTAAATAATGGGATTGCAGTTAAACAAAATCTGCAAAAAAGGAAGCATGAATCGTGATGTTGCCTGCACTTTTTGCAATCAGGAAGCAGAAACAATCTTCCATCTTCTTTTTGATTGTCAGATAACAAAAATGGATTTTGCTTCTGCTGTTTTAAGTCATGTTTCTGGTGAAGTAAATGGAAATCCATTTGAGATACTTAAACTGTGGATAGAGTCTTTATCAATGTTCGAGTTTACGTATAGGGTTTGTGTTCTATGGAATATCTGGAAGATGAGAAATGATATGGTATTTTCTGGTGCGAAATTTTCTTCAAATCTGATTCTGCAAAAGGCTTCACTAGATTTAGATTTATGCAGGTCTAACTCAGATAATGGTCAAGATAATGATACAGTAACAACTCAAGCACAACCATGAGTACCTCCTGAAGAGTCTTATGTGAAGATCAATGTCAATGCAGCTTTTATTCCTAATAAAGGTGCAACGGGAGTAGTAGCGCAAGATCATACAGGTTGCTTCTTAGGATGTGAAACTATAACCTTTGATGTTATATCCTCTTTACTTGCAGAATCCATTGCCTGCAGTCTGGGTGTTTCGTTGGCAAAGAGGTTAGCCCTTCCTAAAGTCATTATCGAAGGTGATGCTAGCGGGGTCACTAAAGCGATTCTCGGGGAAACACATGGCATACCTTGGAGTATAATATCAGTCATTTAGAAGATCCGTAATGACTCTTCTTCTTTTGTAGATATTAAATTTCAACATGTGCCAAAATAAGCAAACCATGTTGCTCATGCTTTATGTCAGTTTGCAATGCATGATGATGTCATATTTAGGTGGAATGTTAATGAACCACCTAGTTGTATCTCTTCAAACCTCAATTTCAATGAGGTAGTTTAATAAAGTTCTGAGACAGGCTTGCTTTAAGCCTTTTTCCGAAAAAAAAATAATAATAATAATAATTATTATGTGCGAACAAACAATTTCCTTTATAAGGATAATTTGGTCAATATTTATTTTTCCTATAAATCAAAACGAGATTCAAACATTTTCATTCAGTTCTCTATCTTCCTTCGGTTCTGAGAGAAAGCTATATCTCTATTTTTCTTCGCTCTACTCCACCGACTTGGTGAACATTCTCAATCGTTAACTCAGATATCTGTTTCATCTACATATAATTTTCAGATCCAGTTTATTGAAGTAAGTTTTCGTTGAATCTCTCCGTTAATCTTTCATCTCTATCTCTGTGTCTCGTACACACACATCTGATTCGTCATAGGTCATAGATGAACGATTATCTTGATTTTTGAAATGATTCGACTATAATATGATTTAGATAATATTAACTTCATTTTGATATGACGATTGAATAGATATGATTAACTCTAAGCATTTCAGTACTAAAATGTATGAGAAAATCAGGAAGTAATAGTTTGTTAAGTTGTTCGAAATTTATCTTTCAATTCTGTAATTTCTTCGATTAGATTTAAGTTCCAACGATTTTCAGCGAACTAATTTTACATCGATGATGACGATCAATGTTTGATATGCATTTCCATACCAAGAACATGTTATGATCAATGAATGTTAACAGAATTTCAGCCTGATTTTCACTATATCATGAATTATTTGGAAGTTTTAAGAGGGAAAAATTCTGTTTCTGTATTGTTGACATAGAAATAACAAAATCTGGTTCCTCTTCCTCCAGTATTTCATTTAGTTGAAATCTGATTAGTCAGTAGTTTCAGTTCATTTCTGAAAAGATTAGTTTGATTTTCTTTTTCTCCTAAATTTACTTGGGAATTTCACGGAAAAATATTCGAATCTCTCAGTGATCCAAATTTAGGGTTTCAGGGTTTAAAGACGCCAACACTGACCTTCCACAGTTCTGTGAAAGTATTCTGTTTATGAGCTCAATGTTTTACTTTTCTGTAGAATTGTTGTTGTTACTAGTAAAGGCTGTATGTGGGAAGGAGTATTTTGTGTACCCATGACTCCTGAGATTTGTAATAAATTGCATGCTAAGTTCCTCCAAAATTAAACCTCAGAGCTCAGTTATATAAGTTAGGACTGACTCAGTGGAGCAAAAAAGCAATGTATTACTTTTCTAGATCAAGTGTATCAAGAAAGTTGTTTAAAGATAGTTTGATGTGAAACTTGCAATGGTGAATTTGGTTGTACTTGCCAGAAATAATATGGTCAGCTGATAACTACTACAAGTGAATTGTTTCATAGTTCTTTTTTTTTTTTGCTGTCAGGCTTTTGGTTTAGACAACTAGTACTCTCTGAGAAAATGAAATTACAACTCTACTATAAGTGAATTGTTTCATAGTTCTGTTTTTTTTTTCTGTCAGGCTTTTGGTTTAGACAACTAGTACTCACTGAGAAAGTGAAACTACATACAAGAAGTAGCATCTGTAATATCTTACATTTGGGATATAAACTGTACTGCTTGCTGGTCTAAATTCTGGCACGTCAGGCTTATTTTCAGCCACTATAATTCATAGGTTTGAAAGGCTGAATTAGATTACCTTGCTTTCATATTTTCGTAAATACAACTAGGGTACTTTCGGTTGTTTGCTTGCTTGCATAGCTGTTGCTTCATGTATGTTTTTCTGATGACTTCATGTATCTTAAGTAAATTCTGTCAGCTCACATTTTGTTAGTTTGCAGAGGTTGGACATAATTCAAGCTACCTACATGTGAGGATGGTGGAATCACCCAAGGAAGCTGCTAGTAATTGCAAAACTAAAAGTTCACTGCTAGGTATGTTTTCTGTTGCCCCTTTCTGATGAAAGAATTTCTTTTCTTGATGACCAATATTTTGACCTGTGCTGGGTTGACCAATTCGTAAACAGTCTGTAGGATAGTGAGTAAGAGTCAGGTTCTTAGTGCCACTTATCAGCCAACTGTCCTGTTTCCATATGTAGGCAATGTTAGGCATATGTAAGTTAATATATCTTTTCTGAAAAATGAATCATGTAAATTTACTTACTTTCCAAGTCTTTAGGTACGGTACCAACGTGCAGTGATATGTATCTGTTCTTGAAATTAGTTCTGCTATGATATTCACACTCACGATGTCACAGATGAAGAAATTGGAAAGGATTTTTTCAGTTCCTGGAAATCAGTATCAGGGGCAGAGGATGATGCTATGGATTTTACCTCTCCATCACTTTCCAAGGGTTCCAAGGGCAAAAAAAGCAACTTCAACTTTGACAAACTGTAAGTGATTTCAATTCTTAAGAGCATGATATTTCATTTTATTAATTACATACTGTTGAAAATGAACATCGATCCAGTAACGTCGGTTCGTTTAAGTAATGTTGCTTCACTTAAAAGCGTGATTGTAGTGTTTCTTTTTAGTTCATTTTCTAGTCTTGGATGGTTTATCCAGTTATAATTGCACTTAATCTTACTCTTCTCATTACCTATCTATTTTGTAATAGTGGGATTCCTACAGAATTGTTTATGTCAATCAAACTTGTACGTATGGATTATAAAGGTTTTTCACCATATGACTGATATCTCTGATTCAGTAATATGACGGAGAAAACAAAATCTTGTAGACTTTACTTACGCAGCAGTGATTTTTCCAGGGATATGGATTTTGCTCTTGATGGCGACTTTGGCAATATACCATCATCCTTCAAAATAAGCATGCCAGATCTGGATTTCTCAAGTCCACCTAGAAGGCCTGGGAAACCCAATGAAACAAATGGAAAGGAGTTAGAGAGTGGAAAATTTGATAACAAGCAAGATCGCTTCAACTTCAGTTTTGATTTTAATGCGTCAGTATCTTATTACCCAAACAAATTCTTCATTTCACCGTTCTATGTAAATTGACTAAGTCAGCCAGTATACTATCATGTGACTGTAGCATACTGTCTTAAACACATCCGTACTGTCTGGCCTGACATTCAGGTTGGATAGTTTTGATTTGGATTCAAGCCCGAAGATAGGAGAAAAGAAATCAGACAAAACTGCAGAATCTGCATCTGACCGTGCATTGGATCCCGTTCGTGAACATGAAAAAAATCAAAGTTCTAGGGGCAACAAGGCTGCAGGTATTGATGCCAGTATATAGTTTAGCAATCTTTCTACATTTATTCATAGAAGAGTGTGTGTCCTTATGCTTTGACATTTAATAGGTGGTTCTGAGAATCATGATTCCTTAAGTGATAAGAATCCTTCCACGTCTACAGATGTTGGAAAATTAAAGGGGTAAGTGTCTTAATTGAAGTTCTTTTATTTCATTTGGTATTCATTGGGGTTCTTTGTGCATAGATTTTGTATTTGTTTTTTATAGTATGCATTTGAACCTTCAACCTGTTTGTAGTTGAAATTGTAATTTTAGTCCATGTTGTACAAAACTTTTTCTAATTCTTCTTTTTGTGATGTTCAGGTTAGAAAGCTTTGATCTGGATTCAAGCTGGAATGAAGGAGAAAATAATTCAGACAGAAATGCTGAAACTGGCAAGGAAAAGAAATCCGGGTCCCTACATGAACAGACTCAATATTCCAGAAGCAACTTGGGTGGAGGAGGCATTAATGCAAATCAAAAGAATCAAAGTTCTAGGGGAAACATGGCTGCAGGTATTGAGGCTAGTAAGTAAACTAGACATTTTATTACATTTATTCATTACAGAGTGTGACCGTTTCTTGATATCTTAATAGGTGGATCTAAGAATGATGATTCCTTAGGTGATGGTAATCCTTCCACATCTACAGATATTGGAAAGTTAAAAGTGTAAGTGTCTTGATTAAAGTTCTTACATTTGGTATTAAATGGGGTTCCTGGTGACATGATTTGGTATTGTTTTTTAATCGTACTTGTTTGAGCCTTCAAGCTCTTTGCAGTTAAAATTATAATTTTAGTCCATGCTTGCATAACATTTATTAAAGTATTCTTTTTATGACGTTCAGGGTAGAAAATTTTCATTTAGATTCAAGCTGGACAGAAGGAGAAAATAAAACTGACGCAGGTGCAGAAACTGGCAAGGAAAAGAAATCCGAGTTCCTACATGAACAGACTCAATATTCCAGAAGCAACTTGGGTGGAGGTAGTGATGCCTTTGAAGGTACTGAGAGCGATAAATTTCTTACACCGAAGCGTGTAACCACATCAATGGCTGTGCACTCAAGAGGTAGCTCTGTGAAAGATGATTCAAGAATCAACTGTTCTCCATCTAGATCTGCAAATGTGCAAAATCTAAATGTGCCTCATGGAGCAACATCTCTAGAGAAAGAAGGAAATATCTGCACAAAGGTAACCAACCAACTTGGTCAGGAGATGGAGGGGACAGTGCCTACAGAACAACGTTATCAACATTCTACCCAAGATTTATGCATATCGTCTGTGTCTGGTAGCGACTCAATTCAGGAGGCAGTTCCAGAGTTAACGGCAGAACATTCCCCTGACGCTCAAGTAAAATCCACTATTGGTGGGGAACAAGATATTGGTGTCAAAATGGTGGCTGGATTGGAGTCAAACCTTGTTGACACTTCTAACCTAGAATGCTCATCACCACTAGACGTTAGAAAGCAACAGAAAACTAACATATCAGTTGCTAGAAAGTTGGATACCCAAAATACTGGTTCAACTGGGGATTCAGATACTGTTGCTTCTGCACAGAGTGATATAGTCAAAGATGCTGCTGTTGCAAGTGTCTCACAGGATACGCTCCTCAGCAAACACCATATGAAAGAAGACAGAAGTGTGTCAAAGCATCTATTGCCACCTCTGCATAGGTCAGCTAATGCCCTACATTTCTTTTATTTCTCCATTTCCATTTATGCATCGAGTAGAAGACAGGATAGATGTTTATTCATCAGAAAAGTGGCTGAAGCATAACAAAAAGGTTTCGTGCTGCAACCTACTTTTAGACATAAGAGAATTTGAACCTGGTAACGGAGAATTCAACTGGACTTACAATCATAATGTGTTCTGAGAAGCATGTCTGGAAGGCATGCATTAACTAGCAGTTCGATACATATAGATCTTCTGAGGAGTGAAATTCAAATTTAGGTGAATCAAACCCCACCAATCTATTGGTTAGGAATTAAACAGAAATAATTATTGATATTGACCATTGAGGCCCCACCATGCAGATGGTAAGTCCTCCTCGTCAGTGTTAGATTTGAGTGAAATAATCCAATCCTTGCTGAGATTAGCTTAGCTTAATGTGTCAACAAATTACTCATCATTTGCTTCTGTCTTTTTAAATTTACATACGGATGAAATTATCTTATCTTTGCTGTGCTTAGCTTGCTGTTTTAACATTTTTGTTATCATTTGCTTATGCCAATGATGACTGATGCAGTGACCCCAAAGTTCATAAGCCTGCTCAAGTGAAAGAAAAGGGTGCTGGGCATATTCACTTGAAGCCTCTCAGCAAACCGGATGGAACTGGCGATCCAGCAAATACAGCAGTAGCTCCAGGAAAAAATTGTTTTCCTAACAGCAAAAGCACCGAAACCCCGAGTTCTAGTCCTGTGCATGAAAGGAGGTAGTAAATTGTTTCAGTAACCCCTTCTGGAATCGATGTTAATGTTTAGTATTTGCATGAGTCACATGATACATCTTTTGTTGGTAACTCATATGCAGGCTGCATATTGGTAACGAGAACACTAAAGTTGTGAATCAGAGGGCTAGAGCTTCTTGTTCATCTGATACAAGAAGAAAAGCTCTACCTATTGCACCAGAAAGTGTTAAGAATGATATTCAACATAATATATCTGGGTAATGCTTGCCTTGAGTTCTGATTTTTCCATTTATGCAAACGACCATGAAAATGCTGTAACTCGTGAGAGTTATGATTCTGACATGAGCTTCTTGCAGTTCGCAAGATCATCCCTCCAGGTTACTCCAGCAGAAATCTAAATCTGGCTCTCTAAAGTGTGTAAATCCTAGACTTCCAGTATCAAGCATTGCACCTATAAGAAGCAACAAAAGCATTGCTTCTACAAAAAATGATAAATCTCCTTCAAATGTTCTGAAGAAGACGCCTGATAATCCTTGCTTGAAAGTTTCTAGGTATGCCTTACCTTTCATCGTCCTTCCCTTATTGTCTTTTCCGAGTTATCATAAAGTAAATTCCCTTTGATCTACATCTTCTTTTAGGCCTATGACATCCAAGAATGATCTACCACATTCCAATGTTCCAAGAGAAATAAAGTCATTAAGTCCCAGAGTAGGAAACCCAGGAGTGAGCATAAATGCAACGTCTGAGATCGTTCATTCTCTTGGTCTACAGAAGTATGGATTGTCAAGCCCATCTTTGAAGCGAAAGAACATTGAGGTACATCTAGTATTTATTTTTGTTTACTCCTTTGAGACGTGAAAGAGTTATTTGAAAAAGGAGAACCTATATTCATTTTTTCCTGTTTAGTAGCTTCTGGTGATCAAACAGATAAACAGTCAATAAGTTTTGAATCTTCATCGCTTTTTCCTGATCTAAAATACTCTCATATGTATTTTAGTTTAAGATTTCTGAGGATCTTGCAGGGGTCCGATGCAGATCCAGCGGCTTCATATCCGTTTAAACGTTTTGCTGAGTCACCTAATGATAGCAGGTTGCTTGTCAAATTTTTAGAATAACTCTTAAGGTTCAATTACTGTCCAACATGATCCATAAAAATGCTAAAACGCCCTTTCTTGATATTTGCAGGAAACCTAACGAGGCTTCTGAAAAATTTGAAAAGTCATTAGTAAGTCATAGAAATACTATTTACTGAATCAGTGTGTGGTGGATGATATCAAAGCTGTCTTCCTTGTTTCTTTGGCTTACCTGGCTATGTTACCTATGCTCAGACTCTACAGAGCAGTAGTTACCAATCGACCTCCACAGTTGAATTCACTCTGGATTCAAGGTTATCAACATTCGGAGTTCCTTTAACAATGGAGAATGATGGAATTGCTGAAAAGGCTGAAGCTTATACGAAAGAGCTCGAAGATGTAAGTCAACCCTAGTCATTTTACCCTATAATTATTTGTTCTTTGATTAAGTTTTAAAACATTTTCAAACAACACCCTCATTGTTTTTGGTCACCTATGTTTAACATAGGTTAAATAACTAATATGTTATTTTTATGGACTCTGTAAGTCTACAACAAATTATAGGATGATCATCTCCCGACAAAATCACGTGATTGGGGTTCATAGTACTCAAGTTAGGAGGTTTAATGAGCTGCTTTGTTCTATTCAGATTTGCAACATGCTGAAAAAGAAGCATGAGGAAGCCAAAGAGATACTGGTTCGTGCTATCGTCAACAACAATAATCTGTTGATGCTGAACCATCCAGTCTACGAAGAGAAGATATCCTTCGAGTTTTTATTTTTTTAATGAATACTGATCTGGACTTGCCAACCCATATTATTTGAACTTGTGTTTTCCTTAATAACTAAAACATCCGTGCCGTTCAGAGGTTTGCTGCACGCATGTTGCAGCGGGATCTTCAAGTTTGATCTGCTGATACAACAAATGATCCTCTGATGGTAAACTGTTTCTGCTTCACCTTTCAAACATATACAAGGCCAAATTCACCTTTTTATATACTTAATTATGTGCGTACCTACTCATGACAAACTGCAGGATGTGGCCATACTTCCGTTCATGGACTGCTGTTGTTAATCTGCTCGCGGCAGCGGTTACTTTCTGGCACAATCATATTACTACTTGAATTCAGAAGTGATTGTAATCTGAAATAGTTTTCAAGACAGAACGTGCTTGTAATGTTAATAGGAATGCATATATACACATCTTACTGCTTATTTCTTTGGTTAATGGGGAGTCACTCGCTCCCACTAACCACTTTTGCTTCCACTAGGTTACATGATTGATAAGAGCCAGCAATATTTTGTCATACAATTACATTACATTTTAACGCATTTGTCGTCCTCTCCAGCGAGTATCGGAGATCTGTTCCTCCCTTGTGGTCTCAGTCACACCTTGTGGCTTATACGTCAAGAGAGTTTAGACTTTAGACATAACTTAGACATAAGTCTGCCATCAGTAGATTTATTGGGGGGTCGTGCACATTTTAATTCTGAACATTTTCAGCTTGAGCGACAGCATGCATTGTACTGGAGTCAGGTATGGAGTGAATTGTCGAACTCTAGAAGTACCCAATGACAGAGTCACAGAAGGCTCTGGTGTGCAAGTGAAGGAGTGTAATGTTGGTGCTAGAATTAGTAGATTTGCCTGACCAGATGTCATATTTCTGCACCTTCGATTTTACCCGCTAAATTCTTTTATGCACAAAAATACCGCGAAGTCTAAAGCGGCAAAGCCAATAAATTCGTTTCAAAATTCTCGAAATTTCAGATTTTACTTTGAAAAGTCAAAACTGAAATCGGAATCTCTCTCCCCTTTCTGTTTCTCTCTCGAATCGAAATCTTTATTGAAATTTGCAACGGAGTAAAATGTTACAATAATGATAGGTTTACCGGGAGAATCTACCGGGGATTCTATGGCACATGGATTGATTTGTCCAACTCTTTGCCCGAAGTGCCCAACGAAGAAAAGCTCCGATTTAGATATTCTTACGGCTGGTTTTCAACCCTTTCCAAAGGAGTAAATGCTGGGATTGGTAAATGTACCAAATGTAGTAATTATTTTGACTAAAAGTCCAACACAAAATGAAAGTAGCGCCAAGGCGGGAAGTCTAGACTGGTTTCAAAATTTGGGAAATATCAGAATTCGTAAAAGTAAAAACTGGAGAATCTAAAATTGAAATTTCCCTCTTCATTGAATATTAAAATTCCAAAATCCCCAAATTAGTGAAGAAATCCTTCTCCCTCCTTTTTCTAATTCTGAAAATGAAAACTGAAAACTTGAATCTCCCCTCCAGAAACCCAAATGCAACCCGCTTCAATTACAAATACCACTTCCTTGCTTATCCTCCCAATCCCTCTCTGGTTCTCCATTTCCATTTCTCTAAATCTTACAGAAAATGGAGTCCATCTCTTCCAGTACTTCTCAATACAACAACAACAAGGAGAATCTCATACCAATTGCTTCATCCAAGCAAACTACTAATCTAGTCAGTACAAAATCTGCAATATCAAAATCTTCGATTAATATCAGGAAGAGAAACAGAAAGCCACTTGAAGACATTACCCACCTCTTCCATCTATCAAATATTCAATCTGGTTTATTGCTAGAGACTACTCTTCATCGTCTTTGTTTTTCAGATTTAGTTTTCCTTGCTTCAAATCTACCTAAGAGATCAAGATCTACCTTTGGTTTTGATTCCAACCAGAGAACCCGGTCAAGGTCTTTGAGAAAGGGTTTCAGATGGCCTTTTTCCATCATTAATCTTCATTTTTTTTCTTACCTGTGTGATTTCATCATTAATCAATGGAATTTGCAAACTGGATCCAAAAGAATAAAGGAGGATAATCGATAATGATGCTATTAATTATCTATTTGAAGACCAATTTAATAAGATGATGATGCTAGTGTAGTTTGTGATGCTATATGATTCTTTTTTTTTCCCTTTTCTTTTGCCAAATGAACCTTGCCTCGGCTTATGCTGATCCAGGGAGAGCCAAATAGTTCACACTTTACAACCTTTACAAGGAGCCCATAACAGAAGAAGATTTTTTTTTTACGGATTGGAGTAAGGGCCACTTCCTGGGCAGCCATAATGATGTCTGAAATTTGCTTTCAGAATACTAGGCAGCATATCTAAACAGTATATCTTACAATGTGAAAAATGCCAATCAGCTAGCATATGAATATCTTGCATAAAACAACAGTAGGCTTCAATCTAACTCAATGACTCAGTGAAATTGATTAGTAAACCAAGTCATCCACCAAGTTTCTTAACAATCTTATCAGTATTACAAGTATCTTGAAACTCATTAATCTTTTACTTCAAAACAGAAATCTGGACATGAAAGCTTAACAACAAAAAAAACAGCAACCTACAATAAAAGAAAAAACAAACTACAAAAGCATTTCGGTAATGGCAAACACAACTTGTTTCTGCTTCTCATAGTGTCTCTCATCTCTCTCAAATTGAACTGACATTTTCATTTGCCACAACCTCCTGCGACCTCGTTATGAACAACAAATATCGAAGTTCGAAACAACTTCTTAGATAGAAAAGTTAATTGATGCTTCGAAAGGAGAAAGAGGACCTGATTGTTGATATCAGCAGCCAAACCGTGACTCTCAAAGACAGGTTCAGCAATGCAGTTTCCACAGTGAAAGCCTCATCGTGTTAATGAAATTGTTGAAGTGAATCAAATGCATTATAAATGAAAAGAATAGAAGACGATCCTGGAGCCGTGATGAAAACATAATGCTGTTTTTTCTGATAGAATTAGGTAAATATGCACTCATGCAAGAAGCACTGGCGAGAACCTTCTCTTGCAACCAGCGCGTATGTGTTCTTGAACTGCATTTCCATATCTTACAACATTATGTACCTGCAAAAGAATGACCAGTTATAAGAACACCGTGATTATGCTCGTGCAGATAAAGGCAAAGTACTAATGCAATAAGTAAACAACATATACACTCATGAAATTTTGGGGTTAAATCTCAATCCAAAGTTGTAATGGTAAGTGTTTCAAGTGTTTCAACACTAGGCAGTGGCTTATTATATTGAAAATTCATGACACATATAAAACCCACTTCTTAATGTGCCACTGGGACTAATCATGAAACATCCAAATGCAGCAATCATTCAATTTCATGGTTGATGCTACCGTAAATTGTAAGCCTAGTTCTACTAAGAAAGCTAGAAAATACAGTACACCTCCTGGTTCAACAAAAAGGTACAAAAAACTTATCGGTTTTTTAATTCAATCTTACCGAAGCAGCGCCCGGAGGAGTATGGCCACCTCTTACAGTATTCTGACACGCCGAATTCTGGTTCATCTGATCATTACTGTTGAATGGGGTTGGAGCAACAGCAGTAGTAGTTGTGGTAGGTAAAGAATAAGGATCAGAAAGACACCGACGTATAGGAGGAGCACGCGGTGGCAAACATGGCCTTACTGTCACAGCTTGTGCCTTTGAACCTTCATTCTCAGTTGCTGCAGTGGATGATGGTGTTGGTGATGGTAATGGTGACAGTGACGATTGTGAATCTTTAGACCCACAACCAAAAGAAAGTGAAAGAAAACAATTGGGTTTATTTGCCGTTGCGCCCTCCATTCTTGGGCTACTCAATTGCGTAGATAAAGCAGAAGGAATGAGTTCTTTCCCGGGTTTTCTTGGGGTTAAGAAAGAAAAAACTGGTGGTGATGAAACAGATGGAGGGGAGAATGGTGGTGAAACGGATGGAGGAGAGAATGGTGGTGATGAAACAGATGGAGGAGAGAATGGTGGTGAAACAGATGGAAGGGAGAATGGTGGTGAAACAGATGGAGGAGAGAATGGTGGTAAAACAGATGGAGGAGAGAATGGTGGTGAAACAGATGGAGGGGATGGTGATGGTGAAAGAAAGGAAGGAGAGAAGTGTGATGAAACAGAGGAAGGAGGGGATGGTGATGGAGATCGAGATGAGATCCACCAGAATGGTGAATCAGGGTTAAGAGAGGTTGGTTGAATTGGAGATGGGTTCTTAGGGTTTGCCTGTGAAGAAGAAATGGCACCAAGGAAAATAATATTAGTTTTGGGGGGAGTTCCTGGAGATGGAGAAACAACAGTTTTTGGTGATAAAAGAAACGATTGACTTGATGAATTCAAATTAGAGTTAACCAAAGATGACGATGAAGGAATTGAAATAGGACTCAACTTCATCTTCTTCTTGTATGCAGGAACTGAAATTGAACTTAACTTCATCTTCATCTTCTTGTTTCTTATTAATTCTTGATCATTAGGGTTCTCTAAACAAGATGATGATAATCGTGGTCTCTTCATAGTACTACTACCACATTTCGAACACCGATTTGTTGTTAAATTTACAGACCCATTATTGTTACTGTTCCCAAGATTAAGATCTGCCAAACGATTATTGATTATTGGATCAAGTTGATCCACTTTTGATCCCTTCTCCATTCTCTCCTTCTGTCTCTGTAAATTTATTGAAACTCTGTTTCTTTCTTGAAGCTCTCTTCTTAACTTTCTTGAAACGATTATGCCGTGCAAGAACTTATAAGAGATTAATTACAACGGTTAATCACAATTTATAGACTCAACAATTTATATTGGCTTCTCCCTCTAATTGCTATTCGGGTATTGCACCACCAGGGCTCATGGACTAGGGCAACCTTGCCAAACTCTAATCCACTGAAAGAGAGCCCAGGGTTTAGTCAAGACAAGGGTGCATCCTGAGAATTCCACAGGACTGCAATTTTAAGGCTAATTGAAGGTGCAGATTTATGTTGATTCATTCATTAAAGAGCAGTACTGAATGAAATAAAAAAATCAACTGAGATTCATCAAAAAACATGTAACCATGTTGCTTTTTCATATTAGGAAGAAGGATGCTGTTAACGAGCTACATACACAGATAGATGCTCTAATCCTCCATACAGATACTAATAGTTATGATGAAAATGAAAATCTTACTATAGATTTCACTACATTTTGCTTTCTTACTCTTTTAATACTCCTACTACTACTGATAATACTACCACCACTACCACCCAGACGTGTTAATACTACGAGAATGAAGTCACCACCACCCTTAAGCTGCTGCAGCCTTCTTAGAAGCTTTCCCTGGAGATTTAGGTGGAGTTGCAGATGATTTCTCAGCCTTATCAACCTTCTTTGGCAACAAAACAGCATTGATGTTTGGTAGAACACCACCACTAGCAATAGTAACACCAGCAAGTAATTTCCCCAACTCTTGATCATTCCTTATAGCCAAACACAGATGCCTTGGGATGATCCTTGACTTCTTGTTATCCTTTGCAGCATTTCCAGCTAATTCCAAAACCTAATCAACAAAAATTTCAAACGAAACCAAAACCAAAATCAAAATCAACACAAAATTAAACGAAAACCCAGATCTACAATACTCAGTTTAACCAAAACCCTAAGGAAATTTTAGCTAAAAGACTAGAAATCAAACATAGAAATTAGGGTTTGGGTTTAGTTTTTTTTTATACCTCAGCAGCGAGATACTCAAGAACAGCAGCAAGATAAACAGGAGCACCAGATCCAACACGTTCAGCATAGCGACCTTTCTTCAAGTAACGAGCCATTCTTCCAACTGGGAAAGTTAAACCAGCTTTCACTGATTTTGTTACAGCTTTCTTCCTTTCACCACCCTTTCTACCTCCCTTGCCAACCTTTGGTACTGCTGCTGCTCCTTCCATTGTTGAAAAATGAAATTCTGAAAACTGGATTACAATAGAGAAGAAGAAGAAGCAGAAACAGATCTAGAGAGTTTTGAGAATTTTGAGAATTTCTCTGAAAATAGGTGGGAGGTAGAATGGTGATTTGGGGGGGTGGGGATATTTATAATGAAATTCAGAAATGAAATTTCATTCAGTGATCCGAGTAAAGTTTGTCTTGAAATTATAATCGAACGGGTAGTTGTTTGACACGTCAGTGATCCGTATGCTTTTCTATTAGCCAATGATGTTGGTTCATTATAATCTGAAATATTATATTTGGGTTTTTGAGTTTGGATTGTAATCGACGGTTCGGAGATGTTAACACGTCATCGATCCGTGCCTTTTTTTCTATGAGTATCGAAAATTGGAGGGCGGGATGAAATTTTTTAGCTGGGATTTGATTTTTTTAGGACGATCATGTCCCTAGGGTTTTACTGCAGGATTGTTCTAGAATCTGGTCTAGTCTGGTTTTACACCTGAGGATGTTTTGACACGATACACCAGAGGATGTTGATAGTGCGTGTGGTTGTGTTTTTTTTTTTTTTTAATTTATTTAACAATTTAGAGAAACCAAATAATCATTGGCTAGTTTTTATTTTTTTTAAATGATGTGTGAGATGTTCTTCAATCCATTTGCATTTTTTGATAAGAAAAAATAAACACTAAATTGCTTTTCCAAAGCAAAGTATGGTGCTAAAATAAAATTTAAAAATATTGTGGGAATTTCTGAATAAATACGTGAGATTATCACCTATTTTACCACAAAAAAACACTTAAAATGATTGTATAGGGAAATATGTTTGAATTGTCTAATGAGCTCTTTTAAGGGTTGTCTTATTGCACATTAGTCTTGAATTACTTTATCACTACATATTGTGGTCCGAGGTGAGTGAGAAATATTATTGTAAATTTTGGAATAAGCTTTTAATGAAAATAAAAAAAAAAAATTGCTCAAAAAAAACTTCAAATTTGTAATATTTGTTTTTCTCTTATTTTTGTTTCTTATGTTTTAACAAGAAAATAAAACTCTCTTCCATAATCCAATACAATAATTAAAAGGTACACTATTCTTACTTCTAACGATTATGGTATTGATCTTTTCTTTCAAAATCTTGGTGAAATTGATTTTATTTCATTTGTATGAAGCAACAATAAAAATCTAATAAATACAAAGATTAAATAAAACTTATAGGATAATAATCATTCACATAAACTATCACGTTTGTATACATATATTACCTGGTTTGTGCACTTATCATATAACTCGTACATGTTAAATTAAAGTTCGAATTTACTTTTTCAACATAAGTGTTAAAGCACCTCTCGGTCGAGCTTGCAAGTTTTGTTATCTCAAGCTTGTTGTCAATGTTGAATGTGCAAAATTATATCTTGATTTTTAGTCTACAAAAATCAAGTCTCTGACTAGGATTAGAGTATGGTAGTTGGGTATCAGACTTCCTAAAAAACCCTCGAATATTGAAGACTGAAGAACAAACGAAGGCATTTGCGAGAACTTCATCAATAAAGAGGTATGTGAAGACTGACATATCGTATTCACCCATGGCATGTACCATTATATCTTGACTATGTCGTATGATTTTAGTAGATTTTGATATTGCAAAGAAGAAATTTCGAGTTTTAGCTTGCGTTGGTTAAAGTCTCGAAATATGATTTAAGTAATGGATGTTAATAGTTCAGTATCAATATTAGTTAGAACAATTTATATATCATTCACAAAACTATTTTTTTTCAAATTGATCATTTGGAAATTTCCCAAGCAAGAATGCGTAATGTCTATGGGTATTGGGAATATTTCAAATTGAATCGTTCCTTTCATCAAGGAGTTTAGAATCCAAAGAGGTTGCACTTACTACAAGATTTGTAGAAAAGTGTGAGGTAGACTCTTTCACTGGATCACAACGTGATTTCAATAGAAATATCTCTTTCTCCATTTCTTCATTCCTTAAGAGAGCCTGGATATGATCTTATCTTGAGTCGTTAAGTTTAATTCTGAAGAGTTTCTCAATTTCATTACTTTCCTATAGTCTTTTATTGAGTAGGACATTATTTCGTTCTTTTGATTGAAGCATTCTATTAAAAAGACTAATACGGTCCAATAATGCAGACTGAATAAACAAAACTTCATCAGAACTAGGGACGGTAACAGAACCTACAGTCTTTTCAACTGGTTTATCAAACGAATTTTAAAAAGCCATTGTTCAATTGTCCTTGAAGAGTGACCGAGGATATTCTCTAACAAAGACCTAAGTTTCTATAGAGAGTAATATCTTTACCAGTGGTTTTCTTGATCTTTGGTAGTACGTATAACGAGTCTTTTCTAGGTGAATGAAATACCATCCTTTGACTGATTGGATACAAGTCTATAACGTTTTCAAACACATACTTATTAGGTCTAAATGTGTTTTCTTGCTCTGATACCAATTGAAAATGTGGGGGTACCAAATACACCACCAACCTTTTCGTTCGGCAACCTGTATACACAAAACCTAATACAATTGCAAGCAGACCAACTTAATGATCCTTGACAATATGTATATAGAGTTTATATCTTTACCATCAATCAGTATGTATAAGACAATGAGTCTGTGAACCTGATTGTTAAGAAGAGTACTTGGACAATATCAAAAATCAATCCCAAGATCAGTCCAGTCGTATCCAAATAATCCAACCGGAATTCTGCAAAGTAATTAAACTTGTTATCTATCTTTCAAGATACGAGTTCTACATGAACGAGTCTCGTAATCGATCATAATTAGATGGAAGTAGATTGAATATGTACAACCTGCGTAAATCCAATTATGAAGATAAACAATATAATGCGGAAAAGGAAAAACACAAGACACCAGAAGTTTCGTGAACGAGGAAACCGCAACTGCAGAAAAACCATGGGACCTCGTCCAGATTTAAATACCGAGTTGTATTAACCAACTACATACACTAGCCTCCTATCATACTTCAGACTGGAATATAGATGAGACCGAATCCACCCTCCAAGTGATTCAGTTACAACCCCACTCATTATGTCTCTTGAACCTCGCAGGGTTAAAAAGCCGAGCAACGAATTATGAATTAAGAGATGGGTTGCTATACCGAAAATCCTTTAGTGGACCATCACTCAGATGTTTGACACGAGAGGAAGGAGAAAAGGTGCTGAAAATGTTACATAGTGGAGATGCTGGCAATCATAGTGGAGGAAGATCTTTGGCACATAGAGCAAAAATGCAAGGTTATTACTGGCCATACATGCATGAAGATACAAAACAAATATCAAGACGTTACGAAGATTGTCAGCGGCATGGAAAAAGAATACATGCACCAGGAGCACCATTGTCATCTTCAACCAGTGTGTGGCCCTTTGGAAAATGGGGCTTAGACATTGTGGGGCCATTTTTACCAGGAACTGGACAAAAAAGATACTTAATAGTCGCAACAGATTATTTCACAAAATGGACAGAAGTGAAGGAAGTACAACATATTCGCGACAAAGATATCTTTACATTCATATTCGAAAATATCATTTGCAGATTTGGAATTCCTGCACAGTTGGTATCTGATAATGGGAAACAGTTTGAGGGGCAGAATATAGAAATGTTACTTAATGCATTCAAGATAAACAGTTTGAGAGACACCAATATATCAGCGAGAAATAGTGGAAAATTAGCGAAAAAATGGGATGGACCTTACATCATTAAGGAGATAGTTGGAACAAGAGCATATAGATTAATGGATCCATAAGAAAGAAATGTTGGTCATAGATTAGACAGACCATGGAACAGGTTGTATTTAAAAAGATATTATCAGTAAGAAGCTTTGAGAAGTTATAAATTCTGAAAGAATAATTGCAGAATTACTCATATCAAAAGAAGATCATGATGTGCGAAATTGTCGCATAGATAATCACAGTACAATGACATAAAAGAAAGGGGCGAACCTTTATGGCGTACACCCTAGTTCGCGAATAAAATTTCGCAAGAGGAAAATGTAAGACCTAAAGTACGTCATATTAGGGGGTACCTGTTACATGGATCAGGGAAAGGCTACACCGCCACCGGAACCTGAGTCATGGAGATTTGGGGTCAATAAATCCCATCCGGGAGAGGCACCTTGGATTCTCAACTTAAGCATATGACTTAGGTTGGGCGACTAAGGTAATAAGGACTCTCCCAAGGAGTGAAGAATCTGATCAAGGCGCCGAGGTACACGGTTGAGTCAAGAGTGTCGGGGGCGTTTGAAGCGTCCTTGCCATTATTGACAAGTCTTGGCTCATACTGCACTCGGCCTGAAGAAAACCCCACTTAGGGTGCAGTCTCGTAACCATAAGCCCTATAGGAAAAAGGGATAAGAGGCTGCGAAAACAACTGGTTTTTGTTAAGACTGGATGGGAGGAGCTAACCTTGTATGGTAGAAGTACGCCTCCTTGAAGGGGCAACCAGGGGGGAGATAAGGGCGGCACCCTCCATTAGGGAGCTGATAAGTGTTTTAAGACGCAAATGTCATGAGGCTTTTTATTCGCAAGGATATTAAGGCTTGTCATATTTGTGCAACAATCCTGAAGAGGCAATAATACAAAAGAAAAGGATAAGACGAGATCAATGGGTTTTCGCATGAAAGTGCGAAGACGTCCTGCGATTTCGTCGCAAGACGACAATGTCATGGGGCTTTATTTTCGCAAGAATATTTAGGCCTGTCATATTGTCGCAACATTCCTGAAGAGGCCATAATACAAAAGAAAAAGTTAAGACAAGATCAATGGGTTTTTGTATGAAAGTGCAAGGACGTCCTGCGATTTTGTCGCAATGACAAGAGATGGCATAATAAGACCTTTAATTAGGAAGGCAAAATAAGACCATATGATAAAACAAATTAATTACAAGCATTCATAACAGATTATTTTTTGCAAGAAAGATAATGAGAGGCAAGTATGGGAATCGATACACAAGAAGCATTATCTTTCTTATCAACAAAATATTAAAAGGAAAAGTTGACTCCAAAGTCGATTGAAAAATGTAACTCTCAAAAGTGATAAAAATAAGACAGTTCAAGAAAACAAAGCTAGATAAGAAGCTCAAGCTTCAATATTAATGTCAGTAGCAGGAGATGACAGAAATTCTTCGCCAACATTCTCGCAAGCTTCTCCTTCATTTCGGCTTTGACCTTCGCCATGACTAGCATCTTGATTATCGCCAGCAATTACTTCTTTAGGAGAAATTTCTTTCTCATTCTGATTAACACCAGCAGATACTTCTTTAGAAGGATCCTCTTCTTCATCTTCCAGGAAATTATCCTCTGCACCGCTTTCGTAATCATAATCACTATCAGCAGGACGAGGAACTTCATCATCATCTACTTCTAAAGGATAAATTGATGTAGGAGGAAGAGAGTTGGACAATAAGATGTCATTTACAAGGACTTCAGCCCGGAGATGAACTTGGCGAATAAGTGCTCTTTGATGATTCCTATCTTGAATATCCTTAAAATAAGCAAGATAATCAAGTCTTCTTTCTGCTCGGTCGCGAGAACCAGTAAGGGTAGAGACGAGCAATGCATTCTCTTTGCGAATTTTAACATATTTAGCCTCCAGATCAGAAATAGAAGAATGAAGATTCTTCACAGACTCTGCGAAACATAGAATACAAAATTTTATTAAGATAAGGATTCAGATAGATATGACAAAGAAAAGATAGTTAAGGCAGTCAAACTATTATGACTACCTTCCTTTTGCGAAATAAGGTGTTGAATCAAGGATAGAAAACTATTCTCCCAATGGTCCATTGCGTCATCAAATTTATCTCCAACTAAACCTTTAAGTCGAGACTGAAGATTTTTCTCTTTAGAAATAAGAAAGGCATTATTCTTCGCAAGATAAGAATAAGATTCTTCTAATTTGGAATATTGTTTTTTAAGCTGATTTGCCTTCACACTTAAATCTATTCTACCTTGAATGAGTGTATCTCTTTCAGCGATAGATGATTCTGTTACTTCTTTAAGTTCATTTCTCAAAGAGCGAAGAGATTTCTCTTGGTCAGCACATACTTTTTGGAGAATACTAAGTTGTTGCGAAGATATCGCCATCTTGTTTAAATAAGTTCGCTTCTCTTGAGATAAGGTTTTATTCTCATCTGATAAAGTTTCCATCCCTAAATTAGCTTTAGTTAAAGAATAAGAAAGACGAGATACTTCATTACTTAATAGATCTTGTCTTTGAACTAATTGGGTATTTTCATTGGTAAGATTATTTATCTGATCAAGAGAATATGAATAGAGGTTATCTAATTGGTTATATTGATTCATCAAGATTTCTTTAACAACTCGAGCTTCTTCAACAACAGATTCAAATTGATATCTCTCCATTATTCGTTTCTGATTTAATGCTTAACATGCGAAAGAGGGATTTAAAGGATAATTAAACATGGGAAGGATAAAACCATCAAAAAGGCAAATTAAAGACATAGATAAGGAAATCATACCTCTTAATTCATCATTCTTCTTGCGAAGATTGTCACGATCCAGCAAAACATTCTGAAGCTTCTGATTTTCAAAACGAAGAGCATTACATTCTTTTTCTAAAGTTGTATGCGAAGCAGCTCTGCCAGAACCCAAATGCTTGCTCAGAATTTCACAAACGTTAGACTTGATGGGATCAGTAGAAGACTTCTTGCCGTCATCCGGAATTTCAGATAAAACTTTTAAAGTAATATATATCCCTTCCACGGTCTCTTTCGACAGAGGAAGAGACTTGGGTAGAGAACTGGTAGAGACACAAGGTTGAGAAACATTCTCAATGGGAAGAGAAGAGGTTTCATTCAGAGAAGGATCCACAAGGGGAATTTCAATCATAGAAAGGTCAACTGAAGAAATGAAATCAAAGGCAGCATTTTCGCGAATTGGAGATAAAGGTTTATCTTGCGAAGATGTCGCAGGAGATTTGGAAGAAAAGAAATCAGAGGCAGCATTTTCGCGAATTGGAGATAAAGGTTTATCTTGCGAAGATGTCGCAGGAGATTTGGAAGAAATGATTAGGTGGAAGGGAACAGAAGTTGGAACAGTTTTAAGGTGGCGAGATTTCTTGTGAGGTTTATGAAGATCTTTATCACCCTGCGAATTACAATCCAGATAAGCAACAGAGGCAACAATATTGTTATTAGAAAAAGACAATGTTTCTTACTACCTTCTCATTCACAAACTTTCTTTTATGTGCGACAACCTTATGCTGTGATTTGGGATTGTTAGGGTTTTGAACTGTAAATTAGTGTTGGAGCCGCTTTTGCTGAAATAACAAGAGTATGGGAATCACATAGACAACATCAAATAAGGCAATAAAAAAGATCAATTTCAAATATATCAATTCAGCAAAACTCATAAAGAAGAAAAAAGAAGACTAACCTTGATGAATCCATGAAAAATAATAGCAGGGAGATTGTCTCGAAAAAAATTACGAACTATGAAGATCTAGTATGAAGATAAAGAAGAACTTAAGAAGGTTGAAGAAGAAAGAAGAAAAGTTGCAATAATGGAGTTTGTAGGAGAACGATGAAGTTGCAGAGAAAATAAAAAGAAGAAATAAGAGAGTGAGAAGGAATATATATAGAGGGAATTTATCCTCGAGAAAATCAACACGATTAATACGGAAAGATATAAGCGGTTCAAAGGCAACGGTTACAAAAGACGTGTCGAGAAATAAACGGAAGAAATAATACGTGTGATAAATGCAGAATATAAAGAAGAGAACAAATGCGGCATTTCTCACATCATTCTCTACTTTGTAGAGAAGATATGAGAAGAGGCAAGATGTAGGATCAGAATCTCGCAACAAATATGTCTCAGCGAAATTATCAATGGTACAACACAATAGCGTCGCAGAACAATTTCAGAAACGACATCAACAAGGATCATGAGAAAGATGTGATAGTCTTACAAAAATAAGAGAGCTTGCGAAATTAACATTTTTAAGGTTGCGAGAATGTCGCAAACCATATCCGAAAATAAAGTACAGATTAGCTGTCATCCACTATGTATTTCTTTATAAATAGTCATTCGAGTTGTAAAGAAGGGGAGATCTTTTTTGAGTAAGAAACAAGTAAATAGGAGAGAGAACGTTCAGAGCAGAGATCATTCTTGACTTCTTTATCTTTCTTGTAAGAACATTCAAAAATTAATCAATAAAATCGAGAGTGTAAACCTAAAAATGAGCTGATCAACAATGAAATCATATGAAGGGTATAGTGTAGGATTTCCTGCAACTACAATAAGCTTGAGCATTTTCATAAACCACTTAAGACTTTAACTTGAGTCCCAATCATGTGATCAAATATGTCTATAGTTTTTTTTGGAGATTGTTCAAATGCTAATTATTTCACAGAAATAATTTTATGTGCATCTGAAATCATTTGACAGGGCCAGTACATATACTTAATCCTTGTTCATGAACTTATTTTTCATGGTATGTATACCGAGTATGTGTACCCTTAAGACAAATTAAAGTTCCGGAACATACAGAACTTTTCCGGTATGTGTACCGGGTATGGATACCACATCGGTTCCAAAATCGACAGATCTTTTTCAGTACGCGTACTGGTTTGCGTACCGTTCTGGGTTCACGAGTTCACAGACTTTTCAAGGTATGCGTACCAAAAAAATTTGTTGTCGACATATAACTACTCTGGTACTTGTACTAGGTACATGTACTACGGTTCCGGACCTATAACAGTTCTCCCAGTTTGTAAGACTGGTATGCATACTGTCTTGTATGTGAGAATAATAATAGTTCTATATTTCTCTCTAAATCAATTCGAAACATTCCCAAATAACATCAATAACATATATCACTGTTCCAGGCTATTTTCGAATGGTGATCTTGAATCATACTTTAGATTACGAACAATAAATTGTCCTTAACTGAAATTCATCAAGTATGAACAAATGTTCATTAAGCTTAGTCATGTATTTCGAGAACTAATTACCAAGATAAATTAAACTCGAAATTCTTGATATGCTAATGATAGTCTAATTAGTTACGCGACATCGTCTCATAGATAGAAAGATGAATATAACTTGAGATATAGGTGGTTCAGTCTTCACTTACCTTTTGTTGAAGAAGTTCGCCAAAAGCTTCGGTTGATCTCCGCCTTCAAATGGTAGAACGCAATGATGACTGCCATGATGTCCGTTTCTCAACTACATCTTCTATCATAATCTGAGACTTAACTAATTGTAGACTAGAAATCAAGATATGGCTTTTTAATAAAGTGGCCAGCTTTTTGATTCATAATTAAAAAAGTGACCGTTTTTTTTTAATGGTTATATAAAATGGCCGACATAGACTTTTTCCTTCCCGTTTTATGGAAAAAACGGGTAACATCAGTTAGATGCCTGCGTGTTAGTTATCCCTCTTAGTAAAAGTCATTTACACCCCTCTCATAGATTGACTAGGTCGAGTTAGTTTAAGGAGTCGTTTTTGATCCAACTCAGCGACTCAAACCAAGTGAAGAACATCACTTACTCATTTTTACATACATGTTCAGTGTGTGAAACTGGTAACCATGGGTTAGATGTGTGATTGATTCTTAAAATTTTCCATATCTCGTTTCCTATATTGAATTCATATCTAACACAAACTCAATTTCCTAAACAATCACAAACACTAAATGTTCATCAACCATAAACCAAATTCATTATGAATAACCAATAACAAAGCATCAGTTTGAATCAGGTGAGAATGGGTTGGTTTTACTTGGTAAAAAAGATGGAAGAATTGATGTTGCTCCTACCGTGTCGGATGGAGAAACATCTCATGAAATGTTGGGGTCTAATTGGATTTGGTAGTGTTCATATCACCAGCAGACAACCTATCTCAGTCCCCTATTTTTTTCTGCTTGAATTTCAGCCATAACCTTGCCTAGAACTACCAAATGATCAAGCACTAACACATTCTTCGAAGCTCAGCAAAATTCCCATACATTCATACCAATTGATTAAGCACTTCAGTTTTTCTTCTCAATATTTCATATCAACATTTCAGATTGTATGTGTATCCAATTTTCTTCTCCATCTTAACTTCAAATCAATTTCAGAAACCAAAACCCCAAATTTGTCAAGAAAACCCCCAAATTAACATTCAGAAACTTAATTGATGAATTTAATCTCAAACAAACAATCCAAAGATGAATTAATACGAACCCATCATCCCAAATTGATGGAATTTCAAAGGAATAGTCACGGATTTGATTTATTGATCCTCCAAGAGAAATCCATTTTGCTGTCTCGGTCTCGTTACCGCTGCTTCTATCCATAGTAGTAGAGTCGGTGGTTTTTTCTTCGTAGTTTGAAAGGAACGATTAGTTGATTACATAGCAAGTATTCACTGCCGAGAAAGAAAATCACAGATAGAAAATGGGAAGAGTTATTAGGAGGCGGAGAAAGGAAGAAGAGTAGATTGATAAATTGGTAAGGATACAGTGGTAATTTCTTGACTAAATCAACGTGGTTGACCACTTTGGTGGGTCCACATGTTATTGATAGACACATTTTTGTGTCTAATTTGTCCTCAATGTCCGTATTGTTGGAACTCTATTTTTGTACTAATATTGTGTTTTTATGTATTTTTAGGAAATAAACATTTTTGGAAAATTCGGCTCGAAAAGTTGATTTTGGAACCTCCGGAGGACAAGTGTTATTCAGACTCTCGCTTTTGGATAAGGGGTAACCTAATTACTAAGGGCACCCCCAGGTCACCCCCAAGGCAGCTGCTATTCGCACCCCAGTTCTGGTTAGGGGGGGACATCTTCTTCCCAAATTCAAAAACCAAAAAATGGCGGGAAAAATTGTTCTTGAACTGTCGTGACTAGGGTTGAGGATTTGAAGGTGTTCCAGTGAGATTCAATGGCCCAAGTTAAATGGGTTTGTTCCTAGGGCCTAGATAGAGCTGGTATGGGTGTTGGATTCGGTCAAAATTGGTTAGATAACCGGTGGGAATCAAATCAGGGAATATATTCTAAAATAGGAAAAATATTCTATTCTTGGAATTCTTGGATGGAAGAGACGTGCATGGGTTGATGCTATTGGCTGGAAACAATCCCTACAGCTCAAGGATGACGCGTGAGAAGAGATAAAACAGGGAACAATCCGTAACAAATCAGAGAATCAAAGAAAAAATATTTCGGAATATTTTCTTTAATGGCCGGATATTCTTGGAATTATTACGAGGATTTGAGTGACCTGTTCTGTATAAATAGGTCCCTAATGTCGAGAAGGAGGGGATAGCAAGTTTGGAGAGAATTGGGAGAGGTTTAGAGCACTACAGAGCAAGAAAATTGAAGTTGCAGAGATTCTGGTTCTGCTGCTGCTGCTGCTCGAGGAGGAAGAAGAAGAGGAAGAACAGACTACCAAAGGCAGTTGTTTACCAACAAAGACAACGACTGTCGTTCGTGGGTCATAGTTTTTCAACGAAAACAACACTTTATCTCTATCGTTGATTCTGGACGCCTTCTGTGGGTCGCAGAATCCTGTTTTATATCATTTTCTTGTCTTTCTCTTCATTGTAAAACACTTTTGAGCATCAATGAAATATTTTGAGAGGTTTTCCAACATGATGAGCGGCTAAAATACCTGGTGACTGAGGCGATGGAGGAGCTATTTATTCATGTTTGATTGGTAAATTCTTTTTATAATTTCTTAATTATTTATTTTATTTAATTCACTTGGATCAATAAAAAAAAGAGATAAAAATGGTTTTCCTAATTAGTTGTGAATCAGTTTGATGTTTTATGCTTAGAATTAATTCTTTGATAAATCATGCTTAAGGATTACAATTTAATATTTGGACACTTACAGATTAATAAGTGATTTAATGGAAAAAGAGCTAGATAATAATTACGAAATATTTTTGTAACCAATCAACTTGAAGTAATAGTGAATCCGGAGCCTTAGTCCATTTTAAATCTTGACATCACTCTTTGAAAAATTAATTTGCTTTATTTTTATTAAATCTAAAAATTATTTCCTTCATAAATCTGAAACGAATCTTTTTACCACTATCACTACAACGACCATTCAAAAATACATCAAATTTTTGGCGCCGCCGACGCGGATTTGTGCTTAGGTAGAATTTTTAGGTTTTTGTTATTTTTTATTATTTTCATTTGTTCCTCTTTACGTTTCTTTGTTTGTGTCTTTGATTTGCAGGTTTGAAGATTGGACACTAAGGACTTGGAACAAAGCTCAAAGCTAAAAGAAAAGAAAAAAAAGACCAATAATTTTTTAGGATTTAGTTTTATTATTATTTTTTTTTTAATTTTTAATTTTTTTTAGAATTGTATTAGGAAATTTTTGTAATATTTTTTGCACTTTACTTTGGACTTTGGACTTGGACTGTGACGTTGGACATTTTTAAGTTATTTTTACCCTACGGAAGGGTACCTTAAATACAAAATGTGTGCAGGGAAGGACGACGATTACGATATCATCTCGACCCCTCGGGTTCGTACATGACATAGGAGTCGTGGCCCAAGTCGACTTCAACGGTTCATCCCCCGTCTGGTACGGGAGGTAAGTCCATCGAAACACTCGCGAATCTCCTGTAAGCGAGTTACTGTATTCCTTAAGGTGATTCATTGATTGAGGACGAATTTGGACTGTTTTTAAATTCCTAGTAAAGGGCAAGGCCTGGCCAATACAAGATAAGGGTTCGGATTTCATCACCGCTCCCTTCTTGCCCGCCTTGGGAAAAAGAAACCTAACGCGAACCTAAGCCTAAAATTTTGACTAGAACGAGACCTATAGGGTAACGAGCTTAATAGGACAGTCATTCGAAAAAATATTGGTTACTCTTTTGAGCATACTTCGAAGTTCAGGATTGTTTCTGTGAGTTGAATGCGTGACTGCGCCGCCTTGAATACCGGTGAGGCCTTGGGTATCAAATCTCCACTGAGCTTCCCTCGCCTCTATTCAACTCACTTTGACTCGTACTGATTCCAGAGAATTTGCTCAGACTGTAACGAATTCCTTTTCGAAGGATTAGAAGCTGGTGTAGAAACAATCTAAGTGGAGCCATCATGCTTTTTGCTTGCTAGAAATTTTTAGGTTTGATTTGGTGGAGTCGGCCTGCTGTGTGTTTGCTTAGAACCTCCCTTCCTTAGGATTTTTGTTTGTGTATGCCAAGAGCGCTCGAGTCCTTTACAGAGCGTGCTTGGAAAAGAGATAATTTTGGCCGTTTGATTAGTGACGAGCCTAAAAGATCTTCTTGTGGAAGCAGGGAGCTCGAAGACTCTTCTTTTGAGAACCCCGTTTTTGGAAACTTCAGTTTTGAGAATCTGTCTCTTCGTGAGGAAAGTACCCCTAGTATTTCTGCTGTGCCACCGATGGCAACTTTGAAAGATTACATGTTCCCAACTAGGTCCAACCGAGCTTCGTGCATTAAATTGCCAGCCACTACGGCTAATTTCGAGATAAAACCTAGTATTCTTCAGATGATCCCTATATTCTTAGAAAAAGATGATGAGAACCCTTATTTCCATATTAGGGACTTTGAGGAAATTTGTGGGACAATTAGAATAAAAGACCTTACTGATGAAGTCTTGAAACTTAAGATGTTTCCATTTTCCTTGAGAGATAAAGCCAAGACCTGGCTGAACAACCTACCATCTGAATCCATAGAAACATGGCAGGAACTTATCGCTGCCTTCTATATGAAGTTCTACCCTAAGCATAAAACTGCAGCTGTTAGGCTGAACATTAGTACTAGTGTGCAACAAGAGGGAGAGTCTCTTTATAGGTTTTTAGAGAGATTCAATGATATCCTATCCCAGTGTACTCACCATGGATTTGATAAGATGAAACTTGTAGAGATTATTTATAATGGTTTAGACTATTCGACCAAAGCCATGGTCGAGTCTATGTGCGCTGGTGAATTCACTAGTAAAAATGCGGATGATGCTTTTACCTTCTTAGGAGCTATCGTTGAGAAATCCCAACAGTGGGAGTCTTATGTGGAACCCCCTAAAAGACTCTTGGTCAATAGAAGTAGCACCAATATGGTAGATACAAGTTTTGCGTCAGATGCCAAGTTTGATGCTTTATCTAGAAGGTTAGAAGCGTTAGAAATGGGTCAACCTAAAAATAAGTCCCTTATTGAACCTAATAGAGCCTCTCAAATCTCTAGTTGTGGAATAGAGCCCGATAACTCATTTTGGGAAGGTCAGGTTAGTGAAGAGTAAGATCATGTTGTCTATAACAATGCTAGGTTTGAGAACCGTCAGAAGTTTGACCCCTACTCAGAGACCTACAACCCTGGTTGGAGAAACCATCCTAATTTCTCTTGGTCTAAGGGCCAGAATCAAGGCCAGTCTAGTAATTCTCAGCCTCCCCCAGGTTTTGGTTATACTAAGAACCCTTCATGACAGACCCAGAACCCATCTGAGAATAGAATAACTAGATTAGAGGAAACCCTTAGTATATTAAGGAAGAGCCAGGAAATGCTATCACAAAGCCAGGAAATGTTAGTAAAAAGCCAGGGTAATTTTCAAGAGGAAACCAAACAGTGTTTGGTACAGACTTCGGAACTAAGGTTCCTATCATGTTGACCTCTTCAATGCACGTGTTATCTAGCTCAGAGGGTAGCTTACTAATATTAAAAATGTTCAGCTCAATAGTCATATTACCAAAAGAAAAATTCATAATACCATTTCGACAGTTAATGATCGCATTGGATGTAGCTAAAAATGGGCGACCTAAAATCATTGGTATTTGGTTCTCTGGGTCAGGGATAGGTTGGGTATCTAGGATAACAAAATCCACCGGATATATAAACTTGTCGACCTCTATGAGAACATCCTCGATCACACCACGAGGAATTTTAACGGACCTATCAGCTAACTGAAGTGTCATCTGTGTAGGTTTCATCTCACCAAGTCCTAGCTTAAGGTACACATGGTATGGCAGTAAGTTCACACTGGCTCCTAAGTCAAGCAACGCTTTCTCAACACGGTACTTACCTATTGTACAAGCAATGGTAGGGGACCCTGGGTCTTTATACTTAAGAGTAGTGGTATTCTGAATAATAGAACTCACATGACTAGCTATGAAGGCTTTCTTCTGGACACTGAGCTTACGCTTTCGCGTACACAAGTCCTTAAGGAACTTGGCATAAGAGGGAATCTGCCTAATTGCATCTAATAATGGAAGGTTGATATTAACCTGCTTAAAAACCTCCAATATATCATTAAAGTTGGACTCCCTCTTAGTCGGAACTAGAAGCTGGGGGAACGGGGCTCTGGGAATAAAGCCGGGCTCATCAGGACCCTCATTGGTCTCTTTGGAGACTCTATCAGTCTCCTTATTTTCTGGCTCATAAGGGTGAACTACAGCATGTTCACTTTCAGGTATGTGGACCTTATTATCAACTTTCCTTCCACACCTAAGGGTCGTAACAGAGTTAACATGACTGTATGATTTCTCTCCTCTAGGGTTAGGATAAGTATGACTAGGGAACCTTCCTTCCTCTCTCTCATTAATATACTTAGCTATTTGGCCGACTTGAAGTTCTAATTTAGCAAAAGACTGGGCATTATTCTTAAAATTCCGAATCGGAAGATCCATTAGAGAGTTGTCTAGCCCGTTTTAGCATGGATTTCGACGATGATAGCAACATTGAACAAGTAAATGCTCTGTTGGATTCTATTCCTATGTTAGATACCGATAGATGGAAATCTAGGTTTGAACCATTACTAGCTACCGAATCTACCTTAAGCCCTTATTTCGAAGAGCCTAAAGATCCTCCTAAGTTGGACCCCAATTATGCATTTGTAGGCCCATCTGAGATTTTGCCTATAACTTCCGATTTGGATAGTGATCATGAGATTAGGCCAGTAACCGTGCTTCAACACAATAAGGAAACTCTAGGGATGACTATAGAGGATATGAAACATATAAGTCCTATAGCTAGTATACCTCAAAAGAATTTAGAGGATGAACCACCTGATTATAACTCAGAGAAAGCAATTGACCTTTTTCAGGAACCGGATAGTCTAGAAATTTGGAATATTGTGACTAGTTTATCTAGAGACAAACAAAACTCTAAGTTTGGGGGTAGTGAACTAGAAGAAGCTCTAGAGTATTTTAAATACTCTCCGGATCCGGAAATTCAAGCCATAGTTAAAGGTCTTACGGAGAATAGTGATTACCCTAAATTTGGGGGTAGAGGTTGTCAATTATCCCCAGTAGAAGTCCCTAACTTGGGACTCAAGCCTAGTGCATCTGAGGTATCGCTTGAGTCTATTCAGACTCCACAACCTGATCCTCCTGATACTGTTCAGGAGGAAATCCATATATTAGAAACCCGTTTTTCGGATGAATCTATTTTTCAAGACACTCTTATGAAGCCCAACTGGAGGCTCTGGATAGATCCGGTTGTCTTACAAGAAACCTTAGATGAGGATGTGCTCCTTTTGTTCATTTTTCTGAACCAGTGCAGTTGTCTCATTTTGGTGTTAACTCTATTTGGTATTATGGACCCACAACTTTTTCGGCTATTAGTATATGACTTTGGAAGGTGAAGATCCTTTTTGAGGTATTTGATGTCTGGCTGAAGACTTTAAACTTAGCACTTCTTGGGAGGTAACCCAATCTCACGCAACACGGTAATATCTTTCCTCAACCCTTTTTGCTTCAAGTGGTAATAATTTCTCCTCGTTCATGCTGTTAATTTTATCATTGGAAACATTGAGGACAATGTTAGATTTAAGTTTGGGGGTATGGGAAAATCTTTTAGTTGCAATAAATAAACTCCAGAGCCTAGAAATTTATGCGTATTCAGGATGGCACTAACTAATCTAAGTGGATGGAAGCATCTTGGTTGTAGGAGTTGAGGAACCAATCTGATTAGATGGAAACATCTATAGAGTCTATTCATAAAAGCACAGAGCTCAGGTGTTAGAAATAACATGATAGTTGCACCATATCTCGTTGAGTCCTTTTCATTTCTTTTTTATTTTATTTTTTCATTTTAAACTATGTTTCTCTAAGTGATTAGGTGGGGAACACGATTCAAGTTGTTACCACTGTTAGGGTGAATTAGAGTGATTGAGTTACTACAAAAAAAAAAAGTTGAGACCGGACCAGTTAGACTAATCGGATTAAGTATTAACACTTGGATAGCAATATGCGTGTGTTCTCCCTGTTTCCGTCGCCTAAGCAAGCGTGGAATGCAGGACCCATGGTAACTATCGTGTAATCTGCTGACAAGAAGCATGCGCTTGGATCAAAAAGATCTATTCATGCCGTTAAGTTAAAAAAAAAAAAAATGGTTATTGTTCTGTGTAGTCAACTGCTGGTTCCCTTGTATTTGCCAGTTTGTTGATCTAGATTTAAGTTATTGACCACTGGTTCCTTTGTATATGCCAGTCGTGTTGATATTAGTCAGACCAGTATCTCAGTCCATTAGGATAGGTTCATTCTGGCAGTGGCCTTCAGACAGATATGTGAAACATCGATCATTTGGTTAACATCAAAACCATCTACATTTTTCTATTTCCATCTCCTTTTTCTATCCATATGATTAGTTTTACTCCGAATATGATGTCCATAGTGCAACTATCTGAGTAGAGCTCTGTCACTTTATATGAATTTTAGTATGCTTGAGTGTAAACTCGTGTACAAAAATTGGAATTTCGCATCAGGGTACTTCCTCCTGTAGTCAGTGATTGTAAGCCAACCAAAGAGATTTTTTAGTGCCTTCCAAGGTTCGTTGTAGATAGCTAGGGTATGGAGTAAAGGTTTTGTGGGTACACCTCTGGTAAACCCTCCGGAGACAACACTCCGCCACTAGGGCCACCTAGTGGTTTAACAGCTTGCTTCACGTGCTAAGTGTAGTCATTTTACTTTCTAGATTAGATTTGCTCGAGGACTAGCAAATAATAAGTTTGGGGGTATTTGATAGACACATTTTTGTGTCTAATTTGTCCTCAATGTCCGTATTGTTGGAACTCTATTTTTGTACTAATATTGTGTTTTTATGTATTTTTAGGAAATAAACATTTTTGGAAAATTCGGCTCGAAAAGTTGATTTTGGCACCCCCGGAGGACAAGTGTTATTCGGACTCTCGCTTTTGGATAAGGGATAACCTAATTACTAAGGGGCACCCCCAGGTCACCCCAAGGCAGCTGCTATTCGCACCCCAGTTCTGGTTAGGGGGAGGACATCTTCTTCCCAAATTCAAAAACCAAAAATTGGCGGGAAAAATTGTTCTTGAACTGCCGTGACTAGGGTTGAGGATTTGAAGGTGTTCCAGTGAGATTCAATGGCCCAAATTAAATGGGTTTGTTCCTAGGGCCTAGATAGAGCTGGTATGGGTGTTGGATTCGGTCAAAATTGGTTAGATAACCGGTGGGAATCAAATCAGGGAAGATATTCTAAAATAGGAAAAATATTCTATTCTTGGATGGAAGAGACGTGCATGGGTTGATGCTATTGGCTGGAAACAATCCCTACATCTCAAGGATGACGCGTGAGAAGAGATAAAACAGGGAACAATCCGTAACAAATCAGAGAATTAAAGAAAAAATATTTCGGAATATTTTCTTTAATGGTCGGATATTCTTGGAATTATTACGAGGATTTGAGTGACCTGTTGTGTATAAATAGGTCCCTAATGTCGAGAAGGAGGGGCTAGCAAGTTTGGATAGAATTGGGAGAGGTTCAGAGAACTACATAGCAAGAAAATTGAAGTTGCAGAGATTCTGGTTCTGCTGCTGCTGCTGCTCGAGGAGGAAGAAGAAGAGGAAGAACAGACTACCAAAGGCAGTCGTTTACCAACAAAGACAACGACTGTCGTTCGTGGGTCATAGTTTTTCAACGACAACAACACTTTATCTCTATCGTTGATTCTGGACGCCTTCTGTGGGTCGCAGAATCCTGTTTTATATCATTTTCTTGTCTTTCTCTTCATTGTAAAACACTTTTGAGCATCAATGAAATATTTTGAGAGGTTTTCCAACATGATGAGCGGCTAAAATACCTGTTGACTGAGGCGATGGAGGAGCTATTTATTCATGTTTGATTGGTAAATTCTTTTTATAATTTCTTAATTGTTTATTTTATTTAATTCACTTGGATCAATAAAAAAAAGAGATAAAAATGGTTTTCCTAATTAGTTGTGAATCAGTTTGATGTTTTATGCTTAGAATTAATTCTTTGATAAATCATGCTTAAGGATTACAATTTAATATTTGGACACCTTATAGATTAATAAGTGATTTAATGGAAAAAGAGCTAGATAATAATTATGAAATATTTTTGTAACCAATCAACTTGAAGTAATAGTGAATCCGGAGCCTTAGTCCATTTTAAATCTTGACATCACTCTTTGAAAAATTAATTTGCTTTATTTTTATTAAATCTAAAAATTATTTCCTTCATAAATCTGAAACGAATCTTTTTACCACTATCACTACAACGACCATTCAAAAATACATCAGTTATATCTACCAGAAAGGCCAGTTTATAAAAGGATTAAAATTTCTGGCCGGTTTATTAATTAGGTGTGCGGAAGCTGGTCACTTTATTAAATTGCCCATCAAGATATAATTTTGACAACTAAATTTGACAACAAGCTTGAGATAGCAACACTTATGAGTTCGACCGAGCAATGCTCTAACATATAGATATCTAAATTCTTCTTTGATTGGTTTGAATTGTTCTTGAGAGGTGGTTAGTTATCTAGGCTTCTCTGCTAACAGAATGTAAGCGTTCCGAATTCGTGAGGTTTGCTGGACTTTGTATACTACAAACATATTTCCAAACCTAGATTGAAACATATCAAAAGAAACAAAATAGGCTTGTCTGCTAGAGACAGATAAATACCAAAAGACTACACTAAGGTAAAAGCAACTCTTAGGTTATAAAGGACTTCAGCTAAGGGAATCAAGTTCGTAGAATCTTGCGAGTTTCAAAATACGTAATGAACAAGAATGCAGCGAAATCGCTTGGGGTTAATTCGATCTCAACCACATTCAAGTCCAAAAATTGATGGTAGGCTAGTCGCTGTAGTGGTTTAGTACATGTGGTGTTCAAAGATGGACGAGGTCCCGTGACTTTTTGCAGCTGTAATTTTCCTCGTTAACAAAATTCTGGCGCTCTTGTGTTTTCTCTTTCCACATTATATTATTTATCTTTATAATAGGAAAATTACAAGCAATATACAATCAATCTAGAGATATTAAGTGAAAAAGCGGGGGTCTAACAACCTCACCCAATATTTCGCTTAGCAATCTGTATGGACTAAATCTAATATACTTTCAAGAGAATCAACTAGACAGTGAGACTCAATCTTAAGAAAAAGTATATCAAAGAGTTATATCTCAATTTCTCAATTCAATTCGCAATCAAACAAATGGGAATTTGCGAGCCTGATTGAATATAAGAGAAATAACTTGAACGATTTCAAAGACCAATGTTCAAGGATCAATCAATTTCAATCAACAACCAAAGGTTGGATTTACCAATTGATCGATGCAACGCACAACCTGTAATATTTCAATTTTATAACAAAATATAATGCGGAAAATAAATAACACAGACACCAGAAGTTTTGTTAACAAGGAAATCACAAATGCAGAAAAACCTCGGGACCTAGTCCAGATTTGAACACCACACTGTATTATGCCGCTACAGACACTAGCCTACTCCAAGTTAATTTCGGACTGGAATGTAGTCGAGCCCTAATCAATCTCACACTGATCAAGGTACAGTCGCGTTCTTTACGCCTCAAGAACCACGTCGGATTCTGCGCACTTGATTCCCTTATTTGATCTCACCCACAACTAAGAGTTTCTACGACCCAAAGTCGAAGACTTGATAAACAAATTTGTATCACACAGAAAAGTCTACTGAATAGATAAATTTGTCTCCCACAAATAAACCTACCAGTTTTATTCCGTCTTTTGATAAATCAAGGTGAACAGGAACCAATTGATATACCAGACTTATATTCCCGAAGAACAGCCTAGAAATATCAATCACCTCACAATAATCTTAATCAATTAACGAAACAAGATATTGTGGAATCACAAACGATGAGACGAAGGTGTTTGTGACTACTTTTCAATCTTGCCTATCAGAGATTAAATCTCGAGCAAATCTTAAAGAAGATAGTACTCAATAACGATAGAAAACAACAAGATCAGTATACGCAACTATAGAGAAAATAGTTGGGTTTGGATTCATAATCCCAATGAAGTCTTCAAGTCGTTAACCTACATGGTTTCGTGAAAAACCTAAGGTTAAAGGAGAACCGACTCTATCTTATGCAACTAGTATCACACAGGAGGTGTGGGGATTAGGTTTCCCAGTTGCTAGAGTTCTCCTTTATATAGATTTCAAATCAGGGTTTGCAATCTAAGTTACCTTGGTAACAAAGCATTCAATATTCACCATTAGATGAAAACCTGATTAGATTCAAGCTAATATATTTCAACCTTTAGATTGAACTTAGCTTGCTATACACAAATGAAATGTTACTTCATTTAGGTTTGGGTAACCGTACCTAAACGTGTACACTTAGTCGGTTCAACAATAGTTAACCAATGGTTAGCCATATGGGCAGTTTCATATCAACCTTATTCATCTTCACCATAACTAGTTCAAATGACTCAAATGAAACTAGTTAGAGAGTTGTTCAATTGCTTAGATCTCATATAAGTATACAAGACACAATTGAAGCAAAATCGATTTTGATTTACTCGAATCAATTCATGAACATCATAGCCACGGTTTGCAAAAGATTGCATTCCTTATTATATAAATGTTTTAGTTCATGAACAAACCGATCTTAGAAAGTAGCCTACTTAAGTATGCAAACGGGTATGCATACCTAAGTAGCCGGACCGAGTTTGGTTACGCCAGTACACGTTCGGGTACGCATACCAATTCACATTCCAAACTCCAGCAGAAATTCATGGAACCCAAACTTCCACCAGTACGCGTACGGGTACACATACCTAGATTCCGGACTTCCAACAACCAACCAGTACGCGTACGGGTACGCATACTTAGGTTCCTGGTTTTGAATTTTTACACAAATGTGAATACACACTATGTTTATATCCAAACATGGTTACTTGTTCTAAACTCTCATTTCAATCATTGAAACTTTCTTAGAGGATGACAATAGTTGTTATCCATAAACTACTAGCATCAAAGCGATTTTCAAGTTATTGAAATAATCAATATGACTTTCGTCAAGAGTAAAGATGAACTTGGTTAAAACGAAAGCTTACCAACACATATTTTGATAAATAGATAAGTGAGTTAAACTCAACTCGAAATAGGAAATGTGTATAATTGAAGTCTATATAGCAATACGACTTTTGTCTCAAAATTGGAGATAAAATAAATAAAATTTTGAGTGATAGATACGTTCAAGTCTCCACATACCTTTTGTTGATGAAAATCCACAAGTTCCCTTGAGTAGTTATTCGTCTTCATTCGATGAACGTCGTGGAGTCTAAAGATCAACTATACTTACTATCCTAATCCGAGACTTAGCTGTAAGTAAACCAGATATCAAGATTTATAGTTTTGGCAACTAAACTTGCTAAACAAGCTTGAGATAGAAAAACTTGCGAGTTCGACCGAGCAGTGCTCTAACAATCTCCCCCTTTGTCAATTTTAGTCACAAAACTATCAATATATATGGAATACAAAATAAATAAACTTTGTAGCTTCTCATCCAAATGCTTGATCTCCTTGGTTCTTCAACATTACTCGAAATCTTCGTCACTTCCAAGTACTCCAATGATTCCAAATGTGTTCAATTCCGCATCATTGTTGTTGAATATCCGTATCTATAACAATGAGAAAACAGTAGCTCTCAATCATTGTTATACAGTGTCATAGTATTATTACACAACATCAAAGTTCAATTGTATCACCACTTCGACCACAATACTATGGTGATATGTATCACTCCCCCTTAGTCAATACTTCATCTCATATGAAAACCACTCCCCCTTACATAATGATCTGTAAACCATATGTATTTGAAGTGTGAAGTACACATTAATTCTCCCCCTTTTTGTCAATAAAAATGGCAAAGGTACGAAAATTAGTGGGATCCTAATGAAATTTCCATAGAGACACTTCATGACCAAAAGAGAAGCACATATCAACTTGTTTAGATGCAGTCATATAGCCGAAACTAAATGCATTCGTCAAGGAGTTTATAAAGATACAAGATAACCCCTATAATATTCCACAGCCGCACTCCCCACAAAAGATTTGGCAATTAAGCACAAGTTCAAATAAGAACTCTCCCTTATAAAATGTCATTCCAAAAGGAACAACAAGAGCGACCTTGATTTTACAAGAAAATAAGGATTTCTTTGAACATTGAAAAATCTCATGAAACATGAATTTTGTATCCAAAATACTCAATTAAACTAACCACAAGAGAACCTATGATTAATTTAACTGGAAATGCTCACATAAGATAACTTATGGAGCCGCACAGTATTTACACAAAGATGTGGATTAGGGAAAGACCAATACTGCGGAATATTCAAAGATTCATTATATTTTTCATCACTATTTGCATAGAGACATATAATAGACTTAACTTTTGTATGTCAAAAGTTCATTTAATCTTTTGTCAATATTTGCATAAAGACATATGAAAGACTTAAATTTTGACCACGTATGGGACAATCATAGTTCACGGACGCAAACACACATATCCCATAACAACTTGCAATATATAAAACTATAAAGATTAATACTGCAAAATCATCTTCCAAATAAACTTTAGAATTTAAATAAATAAATCTAAAAAACATTGCAAGATGAAAATCGTTGGAAATAGCTATGTGTACTCACAATAGTTGCTATTCCAATACCTAGTTATCCTTCTTAAAACACAAGAATAAATTCTCATAAGAGGTTTCCTAGACAAAAAAAAAACTCTTAGAAAAGACATAACTGAAACTCATCAGACATGACGAGCAACCAGAGATCGAACATAGACAATCTCATCAGTTGCTTTCTTCAGTTCTTTTTTCAGAAATTCAAGATTCTTTGTTGCAATTTCAAGTTGTTCACGTACGACACCAAAATCTCGAAGAAGATTTCCTACCAGTTGAGATGACATCTGAACTGGAAGTTTGTTTTCATGATCAACAACATTTTAGCAGGTACTAAAAACATGGTTCTCGTGAAACTCCATAACCTTGCCTTCAACTTTGTCTTCCTTGTTGAATCCATCCATCGTGCACACCACAGAAATTCAAAAGAACTTTTGATTTTACAGAACTTGTATGTATCAGGAGAAAGACATGATACATATATACATGAATGTTTCATAGGGAAACCCTAGGGTTACTCGTATATGTTCGGTAAGGGTATGGTGCACATGTACTTATGATTACGAACCAAGTTCGAAACCAAGAGAGTAATGGAGCCTTATTTAGAAGAAGTTTTTGATAAAAGAAAATCAAAGACAAACTCTAAACGAATTGACAGATAGTCTTATTTCAAAAGAACATAAGGTAATTGTTGATTGGCAACAACTCACTCGTCAATGGGAAGAGAGCAAAAGTTTTTCAAGGTAAGCAACACAAAATCTCAAGAGTTATTGATCAAAAATATTACAATGAGTAATAAAATTCTGGAGCAGAGCTCAACAACAGTATGACAATAATACAACAAAGACTCTTTTCTCAAGATAGAAAAACTTCTTGAGAATTATGAGCATCCTCACATGGTTTTAAGGAGGATGCTACTTTGAGCAGTCAAGTTGTACTTTGATGAGCATTTTGCTCATCAGGAATATTGACATCTTCCCTTTTTTTCCCTTGAGGATCTTCAGAGGAAATACTGGGGTTAGTCAAAAAAGAATTATCACTAGGAGGACAAGAGATACCTGAGAATGTCGCCTTCCTTGCCTTTTTAATGTTGCGTTTGAGTTTATTTATGCTTGTCTTGAGCTCTGAGACTCGATTATTGATGTGAACGAAGTCTGGAGCAGACATTTTAGATTTAAGACTTTCTTCAGTGAGAGGCAAGGTGTTTGAACATTTCTTCTACCTTCGATGATATTTTTTCTTCACATAGTACTTTGAAGATTTACTTGTCCATATGACATTCTTCCCTTTAGACATGTAGGAAAGATTCGTGTCATATCTATAGTCAAGAATTGGCTCATCACAGCACTAATCTCGGTTGCAGACAAGACCTTTTACTCCAACAACATGAGAAGCAGGCTTAATTACTTCTTTAGACATCCATACAAGAATGTTATGAAGTTTTTCATTCCGCAGTCGGAAAAGACATCTCCTTTCAAGGTGACCTTTGTTTCCGCAATAATAACAGTGTAGGGAATGTCCTTGACTGTTCTCATCTGAGTTGTTTTAGAAGGGGAACAATTCTTGTTCCTAGGAACATCAGCTGCAGAAGGAAGTTTTCACTTTTGATATCAGTGTTATATTAACTTAGAAGCTTGTCATTAGCACGAACAAAATTGATCTTACTAGTACTTGGAATGTCTATTCCTTTATAGCCCAGACCACATGTATCACGATGTTTTTTACATGCTCCAAGCATAGAGGATAATTTTGTAGAGCTAGCATTGAATATTTTAAGATTCTATTCCAGTGAAATGACCTTATCAAGAGCCGCGGCTAGATCAGTCTCTAATTGTTTTTCCCTGGCGAGGAAGCTGATTTCCCTGTTGTTGAAACATTTTTGTTGAGAGTCATATCTTACTTCAGATTCTGAAAGTCTTTCTTTCAACACGTAGAGATTACGACGAAGATTATCACATTCAGACCTTTTTGAACGTACATCTTCGTCACGATCTTTAACAGTAGAATGTAATAGTTTGTAACCATAATCATAACCTTTAAAGATTTTTCTCAATTTCTTGTTCTCTTGATAGAGGGGTGTCAGATATTTAGCCAGGCAAGCTGTTGACCTTTTCTTTTGTAAGATGTGGTCAAAGAGCGTGATATATTGGGAGACTTCCTCATCAATACTTTGTCCCTCTTGAAAAAACGGGGGTCTAACAACCACAACCAATATTTTGCTTAGAAATATGTATGGAATAACTCCAATATACTTTCAAGAGAATCAACTAGACAGTCAGACTCAATCTTAAGAAAAGTATATCAAAGAGTTATATCTCAATCTCTTAATTCAATCCGCACTCAAACAAACAATAATTTGAAAGCCTGATTTAATAGAAGAAAGATAACTTGAACGGTACCAAAGACCAATGTTCAAGGATCAATCAATTTCAATCTACAACCAAAGGTTGGATTTACCAATTGATCGATTCAACGCACAACCTGTGATATTTCAATTATATAACAACATATAATACGGAAAAGAAATAACAAAGACACCAGAAGTTTTGTTAACGAGGAAACTGCAAATGCAGAAAAACCCCGGGACCTAATCCATATTGAACACCACACTGTATTAAGCCTCTACAGAAACTTTCCTACTACAAACTAACTTCGGTCTGGACTGTAGTTGAACCCCAATTAATCTCACACTGATTCAAGGTACAATTGCGCTCCTTACGTCTCTGATCCTAGCAGGATACTACGCCTTGATTCCCTTAGATGATCTCACCCACAACTAAGAGTTTCTATGACCCAAATTCAAATACTTTAATAAACAAATTTGTCTCACACAGAAAAGTCTACAGGAATAGATAAATATGTCTCCCACAGAAATACCTACGAGTTTTGTTCTGTCTTTTAATAAATCAAAGTGAACAGGAACCAATTGATATACCAGACTTATATTCCCGAAGAGCATCCTAGAAATATCAATCACCTCACAATAATCTTAGTCGACTAGCGAAACAAGATATTTTGGAATCACAAACGATGAGACGAAGGTGTTTGTGACTACTTTTCTATCTTGCCTATCGGAGATATAAATCTCAATCCAATCTTACGGTTGTATTCAATCACGATAGAAACAACAAGATCAGATCACACAACTACAGAGAAAATAGTTGGGTATGGATTCACAATCCCAATGAAGTCTTCAAGTCGTTAACCTACAGGGTTTCGTGAAAAACCTAAGGTTAAAGGAGAATTAACTCTAGCTTATACAACTAGTATCACACAGGAGGTGTGGGGATTAGGTTTCCCAGTTTCTAGAGTTCTCCTTTATATAGTCTCCAAATCATGGTTTGCAATCTAAGTTAACTTGGTAACAAAGCATTCAATATTCACCGTTAGATGAAAACCCGATTAGATTCAAGCTAATACCTTTCAACCGTTAGATCGAACTTAACTTGTTATACACAAATGATGTAACTTCATTTAGGTTTGAGTAACCATACCTAAACGTGTACACTTAGTTGGTTCAACAATAATTAACCAATGGTTAGCCATATGAGCACTTTCATATCAACCTTATTCATCTTCACCATAACTAGTTCAAATAACTCAAATGAACTAGTTAAAGAGTTGTTCGATTGCTTAGATCTCATAAAAGTATACAAGACACAATCGAAGCATAATCGGTTTTGATTCACTCGAATCGATTCATGAACATTATAGCCACGGTTTGCAAAGATTGCATTCTCTATTATACAAATGTTTTAGTTCATAAACAAACCGATTTTAGAAAGTAACCTACCTAAGTATGCGAACATGTACGCGTACTTAAGTAACCGGATTGAGTTTGTTTTTCGCTTCCAAACTCCGGGAGAAATTCACGGACGTGAACTTTCCACCAGTACACGTACGGGTACGCATACTCTCTCGAATTTCCAACAACTGCCAGTACGCGTACGGGTACACATACTTTGGGTTCCCGGTTCTGGACTTTTATACAAATGTGAGAACACACTATGCTTATATCCAAAGATGGTTACATGTTCTAAACTTTCATTTCAATCATTGAAACTTTCTTAGAGGATGTTATATAGTTGTTGTACACAAAGTATTTTTCATCAAAACGATTTTGAAGTTATTGAAATAATCAACATGACTTTTGTCACGAGTAAAGATGAACTTGGCCAAAGCGAAAGCTTACCAACACATATTTCGAGAAATAGATAAGCGAGATAAACTCGGCTCGAAATAGCAAATGTGTATAATCGAAGTATATATAGCAATACGACTTTTGTCTCAAGATAGGAGATATAATAGATAGACTTTTGAGTGATAGATAAGTTCAAGTCTCCACATACCTTTTTGTCGATGAAGTTCCACCAGTTTCTTGAGTAGTTCTTCGTCTTTGCATGATGAAAGCCGTGGAGTCTAGAGCTCAAATACACTTACTATCCTAGTCTGAGACTTAGCTATAAGTAGACTAGAAATCAAGACTTATAGTTTAGGCAACTAAACTTGAAAAACAAGCTTGAGATAACAACGCTTGCGTGTTCGACCGAGCAGTACTCTAACAATCTCCCCCTTTGTCAATTTTAGTGACAAAATTATCAATACATATGGAATACAAAATAAATAAACTTTGCAGCTTCTCATCCACATGCTTGACCTCCTTGGTTCTTCAACATTACTCGAAATCCCTTCCAAGTACTCCAATGATTCTAAAGGTATTCAATTCAGCGTCATCGTTGTTGAAGATCCTTAGCCATAACAATGAGAAAACAATAGCTCTCATTCATTGTTATACAGTGTCATAGTATTATTACACAACATCAACGTTCAATTGTATCACAACTTCGACAATAATACTATGGTGATATGTATCGCTCCCCCTTAGTCAATACTTCATCTCACATGAAAACCACTCCCCCTTACATAATGATCCGAAAACCATATGTATTTTTAGTGTGAACTACACATTAATTCTTCCCCTTTTTGTCAATAAAATTGGCAAAGGTACGGAAACTAGTGGGATCCTAATGAAATTTCCATAGAGACACTTCATGACCAAAAAAAAGCACATATCAACTTTTTTAGATGCAATCATATAGCCGAAACTAAATGCATTCATCAAGGAGTTTATAAAGATACAAGATAACCCCTATAATATTCCACAGCCGCACTCCCCACAAAGATTTGGCAATTAAGCACAAGTTTAATTAAGAACTCTCCCAATAAAATGTCATTCCCGAAAGAACAACAAGAGCGACCTTACTTTCACAAGAAAATAAGGATCTCTTTGGACATTAACAAATCACATGAAACATGATTTTGTATCAAAAAATCTCAATTAAATTAACCACAAGAGAACCTATGATTAATTTAATCGGAAATGCTCACATAAGTGAACTTACGGAGCCGCACAATATTTACATAAAAATATGGATCAAGGAAGATCAATACTGCGGAATAAACAAAGATTCATTTTATTTCTCATCACCATTTGCACAATGACATATCATAGACTTAATCTTTGTAAACAAAAGCTCATCCTATCTTCCATCAATATTTGCATAATGACATAATGGGCTTATCTTTTGTTTGTCAAAAGTTCATTCAATCTTTTATCAATACTTGCATAACGACATATGAAAGACTTAACTTTGACCACGTATGGGACAATCATAGTTCACAGATGCAAACACACATATCCCATAAAAAGTTGCAATATATGAAACCATAAAGATTAATACTGCAAAATCATCTTCCAAATAAACTTTAGAATTTGAATCAATAAATCTAAAAACATTTTAAGATGAAAACGTTGGACATATCTATGTGTACTCACAATAATGGCTATTCCAAACCATAGTTATCCTTCTTAAAAACACAAGAATAATTTCTCATAAGAAGTTTCCTAGATATTATTTTATCAAAAAAATTATTTCACTTACTTTGAAAAATCTTCTCGTATTCCCTATAATCATCAAGCTCATCTTCGATTAAATTGATCCTGGATTCGAGATCATCTTGTCTTCAAGTCTTTTGGTTGAAGATTCGAGTTCACTCTTTAAAGCACGTACTTGTTCCAGGACAAGATTCATAGTTAACGAGAGTTTGTCAAAATGAAAGACAGTAGGATTCACATCAGAGGAGGAATCACGTTTGTCATGACACATCTCATTATCAGAAGAATCAAAACGAACTTTATTAGAGGGAAAGAGAACAGTCCAGACATCATCTTCTTTACTAGAAAGACTTGATGAGGACATGATTGCAGAGGTAAATGAAATGCTCTCTCCAAGGGGAGAAATCTTCAACTTAAAAGGAAGAAGATATGGGATAAATTTACAAAACGACCTTTGACCAAAAACCCTAAAAGATTTTTGGATATCCCAAAAAGACTGGAAAAACCGTTTTAGTAAAGGAACAGTTTTCTTAGATCAAGATAGAACACATGAAGAGAAACTAAAGACAAGAAGGGAGATAAACAACCAAAAAAAATTTCTTTACCACCCTCTTGAAGATCAATGTTCTTGCTCAAGAGATAAACAAAAAAAATCTTAGATCCTATTACAATTTGTAACAATCACCATTCAATACATGACCGGGTGATTTCTTATGAGAGGATGAAAATTTCGTAATCCCTTGTTTCTTATTTCTCTTTATGGATGGAGAATCTAGAGTAGATTTCTTCCTTTCCTATATAGTTCTAAATATCTTGTTTATCGATTTTTGTAAACTATGAGTGGTTCTGACAATCTCTTTCGAAAAGACTTTCTTAGGAGATTTTCATTTCTTCTTTTGACAAGGTAAACCAGAAGAGGATTTTTTAAGAACCTTTGAGGACATGTTTTCTGCATCATCCTGTTTTTTATACATGACAAACAAACAATTTGTTGTGTCATTGTATTCTACTACGTCATCCTCATTACAAGGATATGACATCTTTTCAGGAGTAATATGCTGATTAAAGGAGTTCATTGAAGGTACTCGATTTTTCTTCTTAGAATCATAATTGCGAAGAGTAGCAATTTCCTGTTTTAATTCATTCAGTTGACATTTCAGATTTTCAATCCTTTTAATCCAAAAAATCCTCTCTAGATGATATATGTTTTCTGAAGAAGTAGGATCATTTATCATGGAATCATCAGAAATGATAGTAGAACAGGTGTGAGTATCAGCAAAGTAGTTGAGAGAACTTTCACAGAGATCTTCCTCAGGACAATAGTCAAAAGTAGCCATCCATGCTTTGGTTAACTCACTAACCTTCCTATCAGGATTATCAAAAAAATTTTTAACACTCTTATAAAACTTGGGACAAGTTCTATTATCATAGTTTTTTTGAACTTTTTTATACTTTACATTGATTGAAGACGATTTCATTTGAGACTTTATTTTCCTCTGTCTAAGAGTTTTCTTTAACTGTTGTACAAGCAGTGAAAGAGTTGAATTAAAGCAATTTTCATTCTTTGTATCAATCAACTTAGGACATCGAGATTTTTTATCAGATGTAGCAACAGGGTTGCACGACATGTGACATATTTCTCTTTGTTTAGCTCAAGATAAAAAATCTTTAGTTTTCCCACAAGAGTATTTCTAGAAAGAACATCAAGGTTATTTCCTTCAACGATGGCATGCTTCTTAGAATCGTATCTGGATGGAAAAAATCTGAGAATCTTCATCACAATGTCCAGGAATAGTCTTACCCAATGCAAAGGATGCATTAACAATTTCAGACACTTTGTGATTAAACTCATCAAATGATTCTTCATCTGCCATACGAAGGTTTTCCCAATCAGAATTTAGGTTTTGAAGCCTAGCTTCTTTTTCACAGGTATTCTCTTCAAATACGGTTTCTAAGATACCCCAAGATTCTTTAGAATTCGTGCAAGTGGTCACATGATGCTGAAGATCTGGGGTAATGGCATGTGTGAAAGCATTTAAGCCATCATAATTTTGCTTTGCAGCAAGGATTTCTTCTGGACTATATCTACCAATATCCTTAGGTATAGATACACCGCCTTCTGTATTAACCGAATGATCATAGCCATTAACAACACGTACCCATGTTTGAAAATCACGAGCTTGAAGAAAAGCACGCATAGCGATTTTCCACCACAAGTAGTTTGAGCCATCGAAGACTAGTGGTACGTTTATGGAGATAAAATTGCTGTCCATAGAGTCAGATCGCGACAAACACAGACTTATGAGGTCTTTAAACGTGTTTTCCTGCTCTGATACCAATTTAAAAGGAGGGGGTCTAACAACCACACCCAATATTTCACTTATCAATCTGTATGGACTAACTCCAATATACTTTCAAGAGAATCAACTAGACGGTCAGACTGAATCTTAAGAAAAGTATATCAAAGAGTTATATCTCAATCTCTTAATTCAATCCGCAATCAAACAAACAATAATTTGCGATCCCGATTGAATTGAAGAGAGATAACTTGAATGGTACCAAACACCAATGTTCAAGGATAAATCAATTTCAATCTACAACCAAAGGTTGAATTTACCAATTGATCGATCCAACACACAACCTGTGATATTTCAATTATATAACAACATATAATGCGGAAAAGAAATAACACAGACACCATAAGTTTTGTTAACGAGGAAACCGCAAATGCAGAAAAACCCCGGGACCTAGTCCAGATTGAACACCACACTGTATTAAGCTGCTACAGACACTTTCCTATTACAAACTAACTTCGGTCTGGACTGTAGTTGAACCCCAATCAGTCTTACACTGATTCAAGGTACAATTACGCTCCTTACATCTCTGATCCCAGCAGGATACTACGCACTTGATTCCCTAAAATGATCTCACTCAAAACTAAGAGTTGTTATGACCCAAAGTCAAAGAATTTAATAAACAAATTTGTCTCACACAAAAGAGTCTACAGGGAATAGATAAATCTGTCTCTCACAGAAATACCTACGAGTTTTGTTCCGTCATTTGATAAATCAAGGTGAACAGGAACCAACTGATATACCGGACTTATATTCCCGAAGAACAGCCTGGAAATATCAATCACCTCACAATAATCTTAATCGACTAGCGAAACAAGATATTGTGGAATCATAAACGATGAGACGAAGGTGTTTATGACTACTTTTCTATCTTGCCTATCGGAGATATAAATCTCAATCCAATCTTATGATTGCACTCAATCACGATAGAAACAGCAAGATCAGATCACACAACTACAAAGAAAATAGTTGGGTTTGGCTTCACAATCCCAAAGAACTCTTCAAGTCGTTAACCTATAGGGTTTCGTGAAAACCTAAGGTTAAAGAAGAATCGAATCTCTCTTATACAACTAGTATCACACATGAAGTGTGGGGATTAGGTTTCCCAGTTGCTAGAGTTCTCTTTTATATACTTTCAAGAGAATCAACTAGACAGTCAGACTCAATCTTAAGAAAAAGTATATGAAAGAGTTATATCTCAATTTCTCAATTTAATCCGCAATCAAACAAATAGGAATTTGCGAGCCTGATTGAATACAAGATAAATAACTTGAACGGTACCAAAGACTAATGTTCAAGGATCAATCAATTTCAATCAACAACGAAAGGTTGGATTTACCAATTGATCTATTCAATGCACAATCTGTGATATTTCAATTTTATAACAAAATATAATGCGGAAAATAAATAACACAGACACCAGAAGTTTTGTAAACGAGGAAACCGCAAATGCAGAAAAACCTCGGGACCTAGTCCAAATTTGAACACCCCACCGTATTAAGCCGCTACTGACACTAGTCTACTCCAAGTTAACTTCGATTTGGAATGTAGTTGAGCCCTAATCAATCTCACACTGATCAAGGTACAGTCGCGTTCCTTACGCCTCTGGAAACACGCCAGATTCTGCGCACTTGATTTCCTTAGCTGATCTCACTCACAACTAAGAGTTGCTACGACCCAAAGTCGAAGACTTGATAAACAAATCTGTATCACACAGTAAAGTCTATTGAATAGATAAATCTGTCTCCCACAGATAAGCCTATGAGTTTTGTTCTGTCTTTTGATAAATCAAGGTGAACAGGAACCAATTGATATACCAGACTTATATTCCCGAAGAACAGCCTAGAAATATCAATCACCTCACAATAATCTTAATCGATTAACGAAACATGATATTGTGGAATCACAAACGATGAGACGAAGGTGTTTGTGTCTACTTTTCAATCATGCCTATCGAAGATAAAATCTCGAGCAAATCTTAAAGTAGACAGTACTCAATCACGATAGAAAACAGCAAGATTAGAATACGCAACTACATAGAAAATAGTTGGGGTCTGGCTTCACAGTCCCAATGAAGTCTTCAAGTCGTTAACCTACAGGGTTTTGTGAAAAATCTAAGGTTAAAGGAGAATCGACTCTAGCTTATGAAACTAGTACCACACATGAGGTGTGGGGATTAGGTTTCCCAGTTGCTAAAGTTCTCCTTTATATAGATTTCAAATCAGGGTTTGCAATCTAAGTTACCTTGGTAACAAAGCATTCAATATTCACCGTTAGATGAAAACCTGATTAGATTCAAGCTAATATCTTTCAACCGTTAGATCAAACTTAGCTTATTATACACAAATGAAATGTAACTTCATTTAGGTTTGGGTAACTGTACCTAAATGTGTACACTTAGTCGATTCAATAATAGTTAACAAATGGTTATCCATATGAGCACTTTCATATCAACCTTATTCATCTTCACCATAACTAGTTCAAATGACTCAAATGAAACTAGTTAGAGAATTATTCAATTGCTTAGATCTCATAGAAGTATACAAGATACAATTGAAGCAAAATCAATTTTGATTCACTCGAATCAATTCATGAACATCATAGCCACGGTTTTCAAAAGATTGCATTCCTTATTATATAAATGTTTTAGTTCATGAACAAACCGATTTTAGAAAGTAACCTACTTAAGTATGCAAACGGTATGCATACCTAAGTAGCCGGACCGAGTTTGGTTACGCCAGTACGCGTACGGGTACGCATACCAATTCACATTCCAAACTCCTGCAGAAATTCACGGAACCCAAACTTCCGCCAATACGCGTACGGGTACGCATACCTAGATTCCGGACTTCCAACAACCAACCCGTACGCGTACGGGTACGTATACTTAGGTTCCCATGGTTTGGATTCACAAATGTGAATACACACTATTTTTATATCCAAACATGGTTACTTGTTCTAAACTCTCATTTCAATCATTGAAACTTTCTTAAAGGATGGCTAGTTGTTATCCACAAACTATTAACATCAAAGCGATTTTCAAGTTGTTGAAATAATCAATATGACTTTCGTCAAGAGTAAAGATGAACTTGGTTAAAGCGAAAGCTTACCAACACATATTTCTAGAAATAGATAAGTGAGTTAAACTCAGCTCGAAACAACAAATGTGTATAATTGAAGTCTATATAGCAATACGCCTTTTGTCTCAAAATAGGAGATAAAATAGATAAACTTTTGAGTGATAGATAAGTTCAAGTCTCCGCATACCTTTTGTTTATGAAGTTCCACAAGTTCCCTTGAGTAGTTCTTCGTCTTCATTCGATGAACGCCGTGGAGTCTAAATCTCAACTACACTTACTATCCTAATTCGAGACTTAGCTATAATTAAGTAGACTAGAAATCAAGACTTATAGTTTTGGAAACTAAACTTGACAAAGAAGCTTGAGATAGAAACTCTTGCGAGTTCGACCGAGCAGTGCTCTAACATTAAGTCCTTATAATTGATATCAAAAACAAAACTTGTTGTTGTTGAACTCTTATCTTGAAAGATGGATTACAAGTTTCATACTTGTTAAAATTAGGATCCTCTTAATTAGGACACGACTAGATTTATCTTGTATATTGATTTTTGAGATCGTCCAAGAAGTCTTCTTTTCAATCAGGTTCACAGATTTTTAGTCTATACATAATGATTATGGAAGAGAAAGAGAAAAACTTTATATTCAATCTTGTTCAGGGTCTTTGCTTTGACCTACTTGTGATTGTATTATGTTTTGTCCATACATGTTTCCAAACAAATAAGTTGGTAGTGCACTTGGTACCCTCTCCTTTTCAATAAGAATAATTTGTGAACGTTTGACTTGATTTAGTTTTATATCATTGTTGATGGTGGTTTTCAGTTCAGGGTCAAAATTGTAAAACCATGTATTTAATGCGCTGTCATCCTGCAGAGGAACAAAATCCATCTGAAAGTGATGAGTGCATAAACTTCTTCACTCACAGATGTATTGAGCAATTCAATGTATTTGGATATATAAAATTCACTCAGAATGGTGCATATAGCAATGATCCCGAATATTCTATGAATTTTATTCTCCACTGGCATTATTCACTAATGTATTGCCCGCCTAATATTTTCCTATGCTATGTTCCCCAGCTGAACTCTCAATATTGGCATGACATGATGGTTAATGTTCACTCGCAGCGGAGTAGCACGTGTGTGAACGAATCTCCCGAAGTGTCATTATTGAGACCCGCATGAAAACACTCACGTAGGCTACACCACTCTCTGATAAAGAGATTTTTGTGTCAACGCGCTTTTTAATTAAAGTTTAGCAAGATCGACGCGCCTAAATCCCTTAAGGAAAATCTAGACTGTCCATGTCAGTCTTAAAAAGCGATCACGGCCAACATGATTTGGCCACGCGATTCAACAAGCCTAGCCTACTCCTAGTGGAGCTACTTGATCATCATGATGACCACCGACGGGCCCACTAGCATCCCAGTCGGTAGGAATCCATTTAGTTCAACCGCAAAACCCTCAAACGTTAGCCAGAACATGGTGATCGCGGTGTTGAAAAATAAGCTCAAACGAGCTAAGACCTGGAAAAACGGTCTCAAAAAAACATCACGACCGCCTGACTTAGCTATTCTAGTTGGACGACTTAGATCTTCCGTCGAATAATTAAAGAAGTGCTAACGTGTTCACCGACGACCTAACTCTATCCATGGTCGATCGACCTACCCGTGGCGAGTCAAGAGGGCACCAAACCGTTTGCCCCAAATTAGGGTGAACACACTGTTTTGGAAGCCCTAGTTTGTGCTGCGGCAATGTATTACTGTCGCAAATTTATCACAACCATCCATCTTCGTCGGCCAAATCGAGTGGCTTAGATTCAATTTCAGGCGGCCTCGAAGATATCAGCGTGCTCACTGGCAATCCACCTTTGCACATGACCGATCGGCCTGCTCAAACTAGTGCCCAACGCTTTCAATCGATCAGCCAAAATAGGGTTGGTCACACGGCTTCTAAACCCTAATTTAAATCAACGCCAGTAGGCAACTGCCGCAAATCATCTCGTTCATCCAACTTCACTAGCCTAGTTGGATGGTTTAGATTTATTATCAGGAGGCCAACAGGGTAACGCTATGATCATCGGCCACCCCTCCTCCACAGGGGGCGATCGACCAAGTGGTAGCTCACCCATAGGGTTCTCAAACGATCGCCCAAAGGTGGCCGGTCATGCTACTTTTTTAAGACGTTCAATTCGCGACTAATTTGAACGAGCTCTAAAACAACGATGTTTCCTGCACATCGATTATTTTCAGCTGCTTGTTTAAAAGCGATGCTTTATATACATCGATTATAAACAATGTTTTATAAATATTGATTTCACAAATAATTTTTTTTATTTGACCTAAAAGCACTATGTGCTGCTTTTAGCGGCGAGTCTCACGACTTGACCCATTTACTCGAGACATCAAACATGTCATAAACTGGGGGATGATCACTGGGGTATTGGTTTGGCGGTTTACAGCGTGCGGCGTGCAATGCGCTTATTATGAGAAAGTGTCAGGAAAGGACGGACGGTTAACAACAATGAGAGCAGTGGGTGAAAGTGTAACCAGTTTTCCCTCGTAATGGAAACGTGGTGATCACCACTTTTTACACAACCCCACTTCTTCATTGCATAATCACCTCCACTTCCTACGAGATCAGTGTGTGCTCGAACATGACTTGTATAAATAGGATTTCAACCCATTTCAAAAGGAACACAAGTTTTATCAACACAAGTAGCCAGAAACCATATTCTGATACAAGTCATAAAATAGCCACACCTTCATAATTCAACATTCTGATCTCAAACACCTTCTTCGCTTCCCTCCCTAAGAATCTTCCCTTCTCCTTCACCTTGTGACCGAATTGAATCTGGAACAACCATTTCTTGGTTTAGGCCAGAGTGAAAATGCGGGGGTACAACAACCTCGCCCAATATTTCGATTAACAATCTGTATGGACTAACTCTAATATACTTTTAAGAGAATCAACTACACAGTTAGACTTAATCTTAATAAAAAGTATATCAAGGAGTTAATATATCTATCTCCCGATTTGTTCTATACTCAAACAAACAAAAATCCGTGAGTCTTTATTAAATACAAGAGATATAAACTTGGATGGTACCAAAGACCAATATCCAAGGATCAATCAATTTCAAATCAACAACCAAAGATTGGATTTCACAATTGATCGATACAACGTACAACCTGTGATATTTCAATTGTATAACAAAATATAATGCGGAATAGAAATAACACATACACTAGAAATTTTGTTAACGAGGAAACCGCAAATGCAGAAAAACCCCGGGACCTAGTCCAGATTGAACACCACACTGTATTAAGCCGCTACAGACACTTGCCTACTACAAACTAACTTCGGTCTGGACTGTAGTTGAACCCTAATCAATCTCACACTGATTCAAGGTACAATTGTGCTCCTTACGTCTCTGATCCCAGCAGGATACTACGCACTTGATTCCCTTAGCTGATCTCACCCACAACTAAGAGTTGCTACGACCCAAAGTCGAAGACTTTAATAAACAAATCTGTATCACACAGAAAAGTCTACGATAATAGATAAATCTGTCTCCCACAGATAAACCTATGAGTTTTGTTCCGTATTTTGATAAATCAAGGTGAACAGGAACTAATTGATGACCCGGACTTATATTCCCGAAGAACAGCCTAGTATTATCAATTACCTCACAATAATCTAAATCGTATGGTAGCTGTTGATGGTGGTTTTTAGTTCAGGGTCAAAACTGTAAAATCCTGTACTTAATGCGCTATCACCCTACAAGGGATAAAGCCATTTGAAAAATGATGAGTGCAAAAACCCTCCTGGTTCATTGAGCAATTCAACATATATGAAATTCACCCAGAATGGTGCGCGTAACAGCAATCCCAAAATATTCTGTGAATTGTTTCTTCTACTAGCATTGCCCATTAATGCATGACTCGCCTAGTATTTTCCCGTGCTATGTTCCCAGCCGAGCTCTCATTATTGACATGACATGATGATCAAATGTTCACTCTCAGCAGAGTAGCATGAATCTCCCAAAATGTCAACATTGAGATCCGCATGGAAGTACCCACATAGGCCACATCACCCTCTGACAAAGAGGATTTCGTATCGACACTCTTTGAGTTAGCTCGATCGAACACGCTTAAATTTCTTAAGGAAAATCTAGACTGTTAATATCAGTATCAGAAATGATCACGGCCACACAATTTGGCCGCATGATTCAACAAGCATTGCCTACTCCTAGCAGAACTAGGAAATCACTGCAGTGACCACCGGTGGGCTCATCAATGCCCTAGTCGATCGATTCCTGTTTAATTAACTTCCAAAAACTCTGAACGTCAACCCTAGAATGGGTATTCGCGCTATTTGAAAGAAAGCTCAAACGAGCTAAGACCGTTAAAAAGGGTCTTAAACACATCATGATTGTCCAACTTTGCTATCCTTGTTGGACGACTGAAATCTTCCCTGGAATGATTAAAGAGGCGCCAACATGCACATTGGCGGCCCAACTCTCCCCTTGCCCGATCGATTTGTCCGCGGCAAGCTTATAGGGCGCTAAATCATTTGCTCGAACTCGAGAAAACGCTCTATTTCAAAACCCTAAATTTTGGGCTGCGGCAGTATGCTACTGTCGCAAACCGATCACGTCCGTCCAACTTAGCCGGCCTAGTTGGAAGACTTGGATCGCATCTCGAGCGATCAAAGAGGTGCCAACGTGTTCACTGTTGGCCCGACTCCTTCCTTGGTCGATCGACCTGTCCATGGCGAAACCAGAATGTATCAAATCACTTTCCCAAACTCGAGCAAACACACTGTGTTCAAAACCCTAATTGGGTCGCGGCAGTACACAACCGTCGCAGATCGATCGTGTCCGTCCAACTTAGCCGGCCTAGTTGGACGGCTTGGATCTCATTTCGAGCGATCAAAGAGATACCGATGTGTTCACCGTCGGCCCGAGCTCTCCCTTGGTCGATCGACCCGTTTCCAGCAAGACCAGAGAGCATTAAACCGCTCGCCCAAAGTAGCGTGAGCAAACTGTTTTAAAAACCCTAAAATTGCTTTGCGGCAACACCTTACTGCCGCAAAACGATCACAACCATCCATCTTTGCCAACCAAATTGAGTGACTTAGATCTAATTTTAGGTGTCCCAGGAGATGTCAGCATGCTGGCCGACAACGCACCTTTGTACATGGGCGATCTACTTGGTCGAACGAACGCTCAACGATTCGAATCGCCTCACCCAAAAGGGGTTGGTCGTGCATCCCCTAAACCCTAAGTTGCGTCAACAACATTATGAAACTGCCGCAAATCATCTCGTCCGTTCAACTTTGCTAGCCTAGTTGGATGGAGTAGATTTATTTCCAGAAAACCAATAAGGTAGCATCATGGTTATCGGCCGCCCCTCCTTTACAAGGAGTGATCGACCAGGTGATAACTCACCCATAGGGTCCTCAAACGATCACCCAAAGAGGGTCGGTCGTGCTGCTTTTAAGACGATCAATCCGCGACTAATTCGATCGAGCTCAAAAACAACGATTACTTTCAGCTGCTTATTCGAAAGAGATGCTTTACATACATCGATTATAAGCAACGCCTTATAAAAATCGGTTTTGCAAATAATTCATTATTTGGCCTAAAAGCACTACGTGGTGATTTTAGCGGCAAGTCACATGACTTGACCCATTCACTCGAGACATCAAACATGTCATAAACTGGGGGATACATACTGGGGTATTGGTCTGGAGGTTTACAGCGTGGAACGTGCAATGCGCCCATTACAAGAAAGTGTCAGGAAAGGCGGACAGTTAACGGTAACAAGAGTAGTGGGCGAACGTGTATTCAGTCTTCCCTCATAACGGAAACACGATGATCACTACCTTCGGCACAAACCCACTTCTCCACTACTTTACTTTCTCCACTTCCTAAGAGATCAGTGTGTGCTCAATGACTTGTATAAATAGGTTTTCAATCTATTTCAAAAAAGGGAGAAGTAGCCAGAAATGATTTTCTGATACACAAGTCATAAACAACCATACCTTCATAATTCAATATTCTGATCTCAAACACCTTCTTCGCTTCCCTCCCTAAGATAAAACCTTCTCCTTCACCTTGTAACCTAATTGAATCTGGAACGACCATTTATTGGTTTAGGCCAGAGTCTTACAGATTGATCTCTCGAATCTAAAAGTAATCCCGTGCAGTGCATTTGTTTAGGGTTTGAATTCGTTTCTCATCAACACACCCGAGTTTACCAAAAACAGTAGAATCAATTTTTGCCCTCAAACAACTGGCGACCACAGTGGGAGATTAATCTCTCGGTTGAAAAATCAATCTTCAGTTTTATTTTAATTTTATCAAATTCAAGATGGTGGATCTTAGGTCTGGATCGGCGACAAATCCTGATGTTACTGGCGCTGGCAACACCCCTGGTATCAACGTTGATGCCGGCGATACCAATGTGCCACCTACCAACACGATCAACACATCTCGTGGCACTACATCCTCAACCACCAACACCAGCGGCGCAGGAAGCATTCCCTTAGGTGTGACACCTCCAATCACCATATCCAGTGCCGATGCCTCCACCCCCAATGTTTCTTCGAGCGTAACACCCCCGATTGTTACTAGAGCTACTACCACTCCCCCATCAGGACGAGAGACTGGAGGAACCAGAGGAGGCCAACCCCCTATCAACATTGTCGATTTGATGGAAAGAAAATAAGTTCTCGCTAAGGCCCAGACAGACATGGCTTCAACTCATAAAGAGGTACTCACTTTCCTCAAGACGCTAACAGAACGATTACCGCAAGATCCGCGTCATCCCATGGAACCAATAAGGAGTACCTTCAACGCTCTTGGGCAAAGCACTTCAATAGGGCGTGCATTCATAAATGAGGAAGTTCGTGTTGCTCCTGAGCACTCCAGAGAAAGGAATCAGTCATCCAATTTCGTCACACGCGAATATCTAGAACGATTTCTCCAAAATCGAGGCAAGGAAAACCCAGTGGACCTGCACCAGCATCAACTTCCGTATCCTCCTAATGTGCAAAGAGTTCCTCTCCCGAGAGGATACTTCTCCCCTCAGTTTTCCCTTTATGATGGTACTGGTAACGCTCGTGAACACATTTCTCGTTTTCTGGAATCTTTGGGAGAGCACGAATACAATCACGTCCTTCGCCTGAAAGAGTTCTCAAAGTCGCTTACTGGAAGAGCATACACCTGATACAATAACATCGCACCAAACAGCATATCAAACTGGTGTGAGATGGTCACTGCTTTCTACAAAAGTATTTCTTCGTGTCTGAGCATATCACCTTCTCAGACTTGGGAAGAATGTTTCAACGAAACAACGAGCATCCAAATGATTACGTCAAAAGATTCAGGATTCAATCACTGGATTGTCACGATCCAAACGTGACTGAACAACAGTTGGTGGAGTCATGCATTAACAGTATGGTTCCCATCTATCGTGCTTTACTAGAAAACTTACGTTTCCAAACATTCTCTGAACTCCATGAGGCTGCTAAGCGGTCGGCTACGACGGCACCAGCATTGTTGGAGAGAACTAAACCGGCCAGGGGTGAAGACGCACGCGAAACCCGAGGAAACATGTGACTTATCAACAAGCAATACAATACTGGTCCCTATGTAAGCGTGGTAGGTGAAGGAGGGAAAAGAAAAGCTCCAGCATGGAGCAACAACCCAAACGCGCAGCGCCGACGTGGACGACTCCATCCCGAAAATCCGCGGTTAAGACTCCTGAAGCTGGAGATGCTGCTGATAGGTGTCTAAAACACCTTAATATTTATCTATTGTTTATGATTTCTTTACAAAGTTTTCTTGTTAATTATGTATCTTATGTTTAGTTTTGAGTGTTTAGGTACTTTGGAGTCGTTTGGAACAAAAGAAGAAGAAACATCGCTTAAAAGGGCAAGGCGGATTATTTCTCATTATTTGCTTTTATTTCTTCATCTCTGTCTGAAAAGCATGTCGGCTTTAGTGATGCAAATTTATCTGTCTGAAAAGCATGACAACTTTAGTGATGAAGAGAAATTGAAGAGAAGAAGTGGATCTGAGAAGTAAGAGACGGTTGTTGTTGGTGGAAGAATTCGAGGAAGAAGAAAGCGTTCATTTGAAGCGTACAGGGGTGAAAGCATCATTTTATGAGAAATTGCTATTGGGAGTGGAGACGATCCAAGCCAAGCACAACCATTGCATCTTAGTCTAGGAAGCAAGGGGAAGACATTCTTGGCGGCCCTTATCTAATGATTGGGTGTCTAGAGACATCCTTGGTTGTATCACACCAGGGTGGCTATATCCATTAGTCTTATTCCTACACTCACCCTAAAATTCAGAGAGAAATCAAATCTCTCATAATTGTCCACTCTACTTACTCCACCTGAAACCAAGAGAGAGATGGCGACACCATTATCCACCTGAGAAATTCAGAGAGAAACCAGTGAGGAGATGCTGAAATTCAAGAGGAATCAAGAATAAGAGATGATGGAGGGTATGAGTCTACTGATAAAGAAATTGTGTATGAGAAATGGGTTAGATTGAAGTTTGAAATCATGAATTAGGGTTGGTGATGTTTTAAGTTGGAAGCTGTAGATGAACAGAGATAAATACAGTAGAAGATTGGGTTTTGTTTGCATCGAGAATCAAATGAGAAGCTGTTGTTGATGGCTGAGATCGAGAGAGGTCTGAGGTTGAGCTGTAGTACAGATCGATGGAGGTTTGAATCAGTTGCAGTCAAGAACACAAAAGAAATTAAAGCTGTTGGTGTATAGATGAACAACACAAAGAGACCAAGATTTGAAGAACATGAATTGCAGGTGAAGAATGGTTAGGGTTTGTGTGATTCTTGAGTTTGAGAAGGTTAATGAAACTATTGTTGTTGTTGTTAATAGAACCAGGGTTTTGAATCTGGGGTTGAAATTGACTGAGAGTGCTCGAATCTGAAGAATGGGTTTGGTTGAATGGAACTGCAGACGGAGAAGCAAGTTATAATCGAGAATTTGAGATGTTGATGTTCAGTGGGTACTGAGAATGATGGTAGAGGCTGGGTGATTTTCATGGGTCAGGTGGAGTTGATGTTGCTAAAGTGCGGAATTAGATAAATGCCTAGGACAAGTACAAATTGCAGGTGGCAGTGGCTCTGATTGGAGCAGTTGTTGGTGGTTCAGGGCAAGGAGATGAGAAGGAGTCAAGGACATGGATCATATTCTGGTGATTAAATGGTGTTGAATGTGGTGTTGCATTTACAGCTCGAATGGAGGAAATGGATTGGTTCTATGAGCTATACCTTGATGTTGCAGGACTGAAGTAGTAAGAAGGTGCTGGAGCTGTGGAGCGTAGGAGGAAGAACAAAGAAGGCATTAGAGTTAGGAGGTGGTTTTGGTGATTATTATGGCAGGTGCAAGATGATATGGATGTTGTTGCACCTGGTGGTAGTAAATTGGTGCTATGTAACTACAGGGTACGAGCTCGATGCAGTGAGGCTGTGATGGTGTTGATGTTGTTAAATTGTGGAGACTCAGGTGCAGTTCAAGTAGGAGATGCTATGCTGGTGTTCTTGCAGATTACAAAGGTTGCTTTTCATTCTATGGTGAACTCAGGGAGATTTTGTTGGAGATGGACTGTGTGTGTGCTGAGATACTCCAATGATTAGTTGTTGGTCGAATCTGTGTTGCCATGGATTTCAGAAAGAATATTGAGTAGCTGAATGGAAGTGAAGCTAAGTTGCTGTCATGGTTGAGCCGTGAACAAGTGGAATGATGAATGCTTGCAGTCGAGCTTTGTGCTGGAATTAATATGGTGTTGTGTTGGCTCAAGAATGGCATAGATGAATGTTAGGTTTATAGGTGATATTGCAGCTGAGTTGGTGTTGGTACAACATGAGATGAAATTGATTCATGGGTTTTGCACTTCGACTGAAGTTATTGCAGTCGACGCAACTGATTTTGGTGGTGCAAGGAACTAATGGTTGCACAATGGTCAATAGAATGATGAGCAGAATGAGTGAGCAGTTGCAGCTGAGAATGCAGTTGCGAAGAAGTTAGAATGATAATGTAGAGCCATCATGGCTGTGGCTGAAGCAGTGATTATGCAATGCACAACTCTGGCCTATGCAAGACTATGGCCTGACAAGTCAGCCCAGTTAGCTCACCTGAACAGTTGACTCGGTTCTGACTCATAATCTAACTGAGTTAGTCAATTGAATCATTTGACCTTCCCGATTTGACCCGATTGACCGGTGACCGGATGGACTTCACCGGTCACCTGAACTACTCCTCCGACCACTTTGCCGGCCAACTTCCGACGACCACTTTTGGACAATTCTTTTACATGGGTTTTCTCACACATGGGCTTGGAGGACTTCTTTGTATTTGACTTTGAAGATTGGACCTAATTTTAGAAGTGGGAAAAAAGCTACAAAAGAGAGAGTTTTCTACAACTTTGATTATCACGTATTCTACTTCGAGCTAAGGAAGAGAGCCGCTTTTACTTACGCTACTAGGGTTTGCTTTGCTTTCATCTTCTTTATTTGATTATTGATTATGATGAACTTCATAGATATGAGTAGATAAATCTTATATTATGGGTTAAGGATGTAGTCCTATATCTACAATTTGTGCTTGATTATCGTTCAAATCTCTACTGTTTTTCATAATCACATGATTGATGTATTGTGATAGGATTTAGATGTTTGTTTAGTTAAGTGGCCAATTAATTAAACTTGCATCCTTGTCCATAGATATTTTAGGGTTTTTCATCGAGCGATAACCCCAAATACAAGTAGCATGATATGATCACGGTTTGTTGTGATACACTCTTGTGATCATATGTAGAGTTTGACCATTGTCCGAATTCTCATGCGCAATGTATGACAATTGCATTGATTAGCCTATTTCCAAAACTTAATGCTCCTAGGAATTGAACTTAATTAGCGCAAGACGTTAGGTTATTCTTTAGGTAGAATTCACATACGCAGCTCCAATGTGTGTGTTGATGAACTTAGGAAATTAATGGAATATCTTGCTCTCTTGATACTCTAGGCTTTTGATAAAAAAAGGAGATTAAATTGTAATCCTAATCATGTATGCAAGCACTTGTTTAAGATAGAAGATGAACTCCTTGACCAATATCTCTCTTTATTGATTATTTTCAACTATTTTCATTACTTTATTGCTTTGTATATTTTGATAAAACAAAAATCGCCCCATTGGTTACTAAGAAACTAGAATTTTTATAACAACAATTGCCTCTATGTGGAAACGAACTTTTCCTTACCTTGTATTTCATTTATATTTTGTTGAGTAAGAAAGTGAATTATTTTTGACGCATACGACTGCGATCAAATTTTGGTGTCGTTGCCGGGGAGGCATACGGCTAGTTATTAAGTTTGTAGTTTCTTATCATCATTTATGCTTTTATCTTTCCTTCTTATTTCTTGTTTTGTTTTTATGACTTAGTTTGTGAGAATTGTTTTTCAGGTACTAATCCCTGGATCCCAAGAATTGGAATTATCAAAGGTGTGGGATAACTACTCGTGAAGGAACAATACTCTAAGCAAGAGTTGACGAGGCTGAAGAACTAGACTTGGAAGTAGAGGAAGAAGTTGTAGAACAAGAGGTTCCGGTTGAATAAGAACCACCTTTTGAAGAAGAAGAAGAAGAAGCAATGGATAATGCAAATCGTACACTCAAGGACTTGGCTTCTCACAAGCTGGATACACAACAATGGTGTATTCAAACCAACTCTACTTTCGATATCAAGCCGGGGTTGCTTAGAGAATTACCAAAGTTCCATGGCATGGTGAATGAAGACCCAAAAAAGCATCTTATGGACTTCCACACCATTGTCATGGCCATGCTTCCAGCGGAGACTGATGCGGATGGTGCAATGTTGAAAGTTTTTCGATTCTCTTTGGCGGATAGTGCTAAGGATTGGTTGTATTATTTGCCTTCCGGAAGTATCACAACATGGAATGGGTTGAAGAAATTCTTTTTAGAGAGATATTTTCCTGCATCAAAGGCTACTCAAATTCGCAAGGAGATTTGTGGGATGAAGCAAAATGTGGGAGAATCTTTATATGAATGTTGGGAGCGATACAAGAGATTGGTGGTAAGCTACCCTCATCACCAATTCAGTGACACAATGATTATCCAATACTTCTACGAAGGTCTCCAAGCAAGTGATAGGAACCTTCTTGACGCTGCGGGTGGTGGTGCACTAGTGAACAAAACGGTGGCACAAGTTAGAGAGTTGATTGAGAACATGGCAGACAACTCGCAACAATTTTCAAGTCGTGGTTCGGATGTGCTTCTTAGGAGAGTAAATGAAGTGAGCGAGGTCGAGGAACTTCGTCAACAAATGGGTAACATGACAGCAATGATGCAACAAGTTGAAGTCGCGGTGATACTAAGTTTTCCTCAAGGGTATGAAGACGCCAATGAACAAGCTAACGTGATCTTTCCAAATCAGCAAAGACGATATGATCCCTATTCCAACACTTACAATCCGGGATGGAGAGATCACCCAAATTTCAGTTATGCCAACAAGCAAGGAGCGGTGCAACAACCTACTTTCAACCGCCCGAGTGGATTTCAACCACCACAACAACAATTTCAGCAACAAAAATTTCCACAACAACAACAACAACCTCAAAATCAGGGGTCAGGTATGGAAGAGTTGCTGAAATCTTTTATGTAAAGAACGGAGAGTACTATTAAGGATTTGCAAACTCAAGTTGGTTCTATGGATATTGAGTTGAACCAATTAAAGACACAAAATAGTGGGAAACTCCCTTCTCAACCTATTAACCCAAAAGAGGGTGTCAATGCAATTACGTTGAGAAGTGGTACACAACTTGTGCAACCCGAAGTTACTGATTCGGGCAAAGAGGAAGCTCCAAAGGAACCTATTTTGGAGGAGAAGAATGAGGATTCTACCCAAACTTCTGAGGTACCTATTTTTAACTCTAAAACTCTGGCTTCTACTTATGTTCCTCCTTTACCTTTTCCTCGCAAATTTGCAACGTCCAAGAAGGCGGAACTAGAAAAGGATATTTTAGATGTTCTTAAAAATATCCATGTGAACATACCACTCATTGATGCTATTAAGCAAGTTCCAAAGTATGCAAAGGTGTTGAAGGACTTGTGTACCAATAAGCAAAGGCTCAAAGGTAATGAAGTGCTAAGTGTGGGGGAGAATGCTTCGGCAATCTTACAACACAAACTTCCACTGAAATGCAAAGATGCCGGTAGCTTTGACATTCCCGTCACAATTGGTAACACTACATTTAATAAAGGTATGTTGGACTTAGGTGCATCCGTAAATGTTATGCCACCATATATGCATAATTCACTTGACTTGGGTCCTCTTAAAAAGTCTGGAATTGTGTTGCAATTAGCCGATCACTCTAGTGTCTACCCAATGGGTATTGTTGAGGATGTGCTTGTGCAGGTTAATCAACTAGTATTTCCAGCCGACTTTTGCGTGTTAGAGATGGATGAAGGTTCACCGGACTCATCTCTTCCATTGCTACTTGGGCGTCCCTTCATGAAAACGGCGAAAACCATTATTGATGTGGATAAGGGAACGCTAACTATGGAGTTTGATGGAGAAATAATATGTTTCAACATTTTCGAGACAATGAGATATCCTAGTGATGTCCACTCTTGTTTCTCCATTGATGTGATGGACACATTGGCGCAACAAATGTTTGAGTTGAATGGTGTTGATACTTTGGAAAACGTGCTCACTACACATATTGATGGTGGTTTGGAGTACGGTGATGAGATTAAGGAAACTATTGGTTCTCTTAACTCGTTACCGGAAAAATCTTTCCTTAAGAATATTTCTTATGCTTCTTTACCTTGCAATGATGAAAAACTTGTACCATCAATTGTTAAATCTCCAAAGTTAGAATTGAAACCTCTTCCAAGTCACTTAAAGTACTTGTATTTGGGTGACAAGGAAGACTTACCTGTGATTGTTTCTAACGAGCTTAGTGAATTACAGGAGCAAAAACTTCTAAGGATGCTATGGAAGTACAAGACGTCCATAGGGTGGACAATAACTGATATCAAGGGTATAAGCCCTATCGTTTGTATGCATAAGATCCGTTTAGAGGATGATACAAAGCCTACAAGGGAAGCACAACGTCGTTTGAACCCTCCCATGATGAAAGTTGTGAAAAAGGAGATACTCAAGCTTTTGGACGTGGGTGTTATCTACCCTATATCCGATAGCAAGTGGGTAAGCCCAGTACAAGTAGTACCAAAGAAATCAGGTATGACGGTGGTGGAAAATGATAAGAACGAACTTGTCCCAACTCGTGTGCAAACCGGTTGGAGGGTTTGTATTGATTACAGGAAATTGAATGCCACCACTAGGAAGGATCACTTTCCATTACCTTTTATTGATCAAATGCTTGAACGTTTAGCTGGACACTCTTACTATTGCTTCCTTGATGGTTATTCAGGTTACAATCAGATTGTGATAGCACCAGAGGATCAAGAGAAAACTACTTTCACTTGTCCTTTCGGTACTTTTGCTTATAGAAGGATGCCTTTTGGCTTATGCAATGCTCCAGCTACCTTCCAAAGGTGTATGGTAAGTATTTTTTCAGAATATGTTAAAAACATAATCGAAGTGTTTATGGATGACTTTAGTGTCTTTGGTGATTTATTTTACCTTTGCTTGAATAATTTATCATTAATCCTTGAACAATGTGTTGAAACAAATCTCGTGCTGAATTGGGAGAAGTGCCATTTCGTGGTAACTCATGGAATAATTTTAGGCCATATAATATCTTCTAAAGGCTTGGAAGTCGATAAATCTAAGATAAACCTTATTCGCGCTCTAAAACCTCCCACTATGGTGAGGGAGATACGCTCTTTTCTTGGTCATACAGGTTTTTATCGTAGATTCATCAAGGACTTTTCCAAGGTAGCATCACCACTTTGCAATTTATTGCAAAAAGATGTGGTTTTTAACTTTGATGAAAAGTGTGTGGCGGCATTCAATCATTTGAAAGAAATTTTGATTTCGGCCCTTATCATTAAACCACCGGATTGGAGCAAGCCTTTTGAGCTCATGTGTGATGCAAGTGATTATGCGGTTGGTGCGGTGCTTGGGCAGCGTGTGGGGAAGATACCTCATGCCATTTATTATGCTTCTAGGACACTCAATGAAGCCCAACAAAACTACACAACCACTGAAAAAGAGTTATTAGCTATTGTTTTTGCTTTGGAAAAGTTTCGCTCTTATCTAATTGGTACAAAAGTTGTTGTCTTTTCTGATCATGCAACACTTAGGTACTTGCTTACAAAGAAAGAGTCGAAACCGAGGCTCATACGATGGATTTTACTCTTGCAAGAATTTGATATAGAGATCAAAGACAAGAAAGAAATTGAGAACACCGTTGCGGACCACTTGAGCCGTCTTGCCGTGGACAAGGAAACTATCCCATTGCATGAAAGTTTCCCGGATGATCAACTATTCTCAATTGTCTTTGGAGAACCATGGTACGCTGATATTGTTAATTACTTAGTTTCTAAACAAATCCCAAAGAACTTGTCTCGTGCTGAGTGGGACAAACTTAAGAAGTTAGGAAACCAATACATATGGGATGATCCATACTTATGGAAACATTATAGTGACCAAGTAATAAGAAGGTGCGTTCCCAAATCAGAATTTAATTCTATCTTGTCTTTTTGCCACTCATATGCTTGTGGAGGACACTTTGGGAGCAAGAGAACCGCTCTCAAAGTACTAGAATGTGGCCAACTTTGTTTAAGGATGCACATGCATTTTGTACTACATGTGATAGGTGCCAAAGAACAGGCAATCTAGGTGCTCGAAATCAAATGCCACAAACTATTATTCAATTTGTTGAGGTTTTTGATGTATGGGGAATTGATTTTATGGGCCCTTTTGTCAATTCTAGTGGGAATTATTATATCTTGCTTGATGTTGATTATGTCTCGAAATGGGTGGAAGCTAAGGACACCCCAACTAATGATTTTAAAGTGGTTTCAGATTTTGTGCAAGCAAACATTTTTGCAAGGTTTGGAATTCCAAGATCCATAATTAGCGATGGGGGTTCACACTTCAAAAATAGGTTCTTGCAAATCTTGTTAAGGAAGTACAATGTGTCGCATAAGATTGCAACACCTTACCATCCACAAACAAATGGACAAGCCGAGGTTTCCAACCGGGAGGTGAAATCCATACTAGAGAAGACGGTGAATCCAACAAGGAAGGATTGGAGTATGCGACTCAATGATGCTTTGTGGGCTTATAGAACCGCATACAAGACACCTATTGGGATGTCTCCCTTTAGGCTTGTATGGCAAACCTTCTCACTTACCCGTAGAAATTAAGCATAAGGCGTTTTGGGCTATTAAGCAATGCAATATGGAGTTGGATGGTGCTGGAAGGCAAAGGAAGTTGCAACTCCAAGAGCTAGAAGAGATTCACAATGATGCATTTGAAATTTCACGTATTTACAAGGAAAAGACGAAGGCATTTCATGATAGTATGATCACAAAAAAATAATTTTCTATTGGGCAGAAAGTGCTTTTGTTTAATTCCCGTTTGCAATTATTTCCGGGTAAATTAAGGTCACGTTGGATTGGACCTTTTATTGTGGACTAATGTGTTTTCTCATGGTTTAGTGGAAATTCGTAGTTTAGCTACAGGAAATGAACTTAAAGTAAATGGGAACCGGTTGAAATCATATTATGAGAACTTCTCTTCGGAAGTCGTGGAAGGAGTTAACCTTGCGGAAGTACTCCCTCTGGAGGAGCCTTAGCATGCGAGGAGATAGTCGGGATGACGAATTTAAACCAAGCGCTAAGTGGGAGGCAACCCATCGGTTTTGTATCTTTATATTTCTCTTTTTATTTTTAAGCATTTTATCTTTGTTTTTGCATATCATTTGCGGAATTTCCCACCTTGAACTTTACTTTAAATGACTAAATTTTACATTGAGGACAATGTAACGTTTAAGTGTGGGGGCGCATTTATATGTTTGTATAGTTAGTTGATTTGATGCCTTTAGTAAAAAAAAATAGAAAAATAAAATAAAAATAGAAAAATAGGAAAAAGAAAAAATTGCTTTATAAACTCCGAAATCTAGCAACTTGTGCCTTACACTAATGAAAACATAGGAGTTGAGGAACCCATTAGTAGAGTCTATTCATATGAAAACGAACAAAATATAAAAATAAATAACATGTTAGTTGTCACCATATCACGTTCTATTTTTATTTTTCCATATTTATGATTAATATTTTTGATTGTGATTGTAGTAAATGGGATTCGTTTCAGACTTGTGAAGGAAATGGAATTTTTAGATTTAATAAAAATATATATACAAAAATATTAACAATGGGTGAGAGGTACTGGGACTAAGGATTTGGCTGAATTCACTACACAAGGTTCATTCATATATTCTTTGACAAATAAAACTCAATAAAATTAACATAGACTCTGATTTTGCCAAGATAGATTCTTAAAACATTGATTGTAAGTCCTAAGCATGATGTATCAAAACAACTAATCTAAGCATACATCATCAAATTAAATAACAACCAATTAATTCAAATCATATTTCAATTTTAGATTAATGCAAAAGTCATAAAAAAGAATAAAATAAATTACCCCAAGGATGAAATTCAGCCTCCTCCGTCGTCCCAGTGTTGGGTTTTAGCTCCTCATGATGAAAACACGCTCAAAATATATTTTTATAGCTCAAATGGTGTTTACAATGGAGAGAAAAGGAGAAAATGGTGTAAAACTGTAATCTGCGACGCACAAAAAGCGTCACAGAATGAACAATAAAACACAAGTGCTGCTGATGTTTAGACTGCACTGCGACCCACTGTTGTGCGTCTTAGACACTGTTGATAAACCACTGTCCTTGCGAGTCTGCTTCGTGTTCTTGGTGTTCTTCATCAGCAGCAGCAGCAGAAACAGAGTTTCATCAACTCTTGATTTCTGCTTCTCTGGACCTTCTCTCGACCCCAAACTCTCGACACCCCTTCTATGAGTCCCCGACACTCTATATATACTCCACAGGATCAAGAAGTCTCGCTATAACTCGAGATAATTCTCTCTTAACTCGGTTTGATGAAAAAATATTCTGGGAATATTTTCTTCCCTGATTTAGCTTCTCACGCGTAGATTTCCATCCTGGTCACTCTAGAAATGTTTACACACGACCCACAATGTTTCTAGATCCCTCATGCATGAGCAGAACACGCTCAAATCTTCTCCAATCCCGTGTCCAACCCGTGTTTCCCTGTTTGCATTCCGTGAATTATCCAGCTAATTCTGGCCAAATTTGATCGAACCAAAAGCCCAAAACGTATTTGCTAGGACATATCACAACTTCCTACCAAAAATCAGCCATTGAATCGCCCTAGAACACGTTCAAATATTCCAACAAAACATCTGCCAGTTGATAGTATTTTTTTCCCGCCAATTTTTGGTTTTTGAATTTGGGAAGAAGATGTCCTCCCCCCTAACCAGAACTGGGGTGCGAATAGCAGCTTCCTTTGGGGTGACCCGTGGTGCCCCTTAGTAATTGAGGTGCCCCTTATCCAACGATGAGAGTCCGAATAACACGTGTCCTCCGGGGCTTTTACCAACTTTTCGAGCCTAATTTTCCAAAAAATGTTTATTTTCTAAAGGTGCCTACAAACACATAAAACACCAAAATTAGTACAAACTCGAGTGCCAACAATATATAGTATTGAGATCAAATTAAACACAAAAATGTGTATATCAAATACCCCCAAACTTATTATTTTCTAGTCCTCGAGAAAAATTTATTTTTGAAAAGATAAAAAGACTACACTTAGCACGTGCAACAGGCCGTTAAACCGCTAGGTGGCCCTAGCGGCGGAGTGTTGTCTCCGGAGGGTTTACCAGAGGTGTACGCACAAAACCTTTTCTCCTAATTGGTCACAGGTATCCAAAGAGCTATGAGGACATACATATTCTCAACCTATTTCCAAGTAAGTAGAATGCCAGAGAAATTAAAGGTGTCAGCTCTAAAGCTGACTGGAGAAAAGGGGAGACACATCCACACCACTGCTAGATAAAGAGATATCCGCTACACAACTAGATAAACATTGTAAGATGCGTCCGCTGCTTTACAGCTGGATAAGATTAGGAGAGAGATAAAAATGAGAGGGACATCTGCTACACAGCTGGACTAATTACGTATGATGAGTTAAACCAGTGCTAGAAATATTTTGTGCCAAATTGAAAGCAGACCAACAAAGCAACCAAAATGCATCTTTCTTCGACTCTCTCACAGTGCTCAGTAGAAACAACGCCTTCTTCGGTCTTCAACTGTTGATGATAAACTCTCGAACCTCATAGAACCTTGACAATTAACTCTTCTCTTCGATTTCTTGCTTCACTTATAAATTTGTTCTTCCCTATGGCCTTATTGAACAAAAAAAACGTAATGAAGTTTCATTTTTTTTTATTTTTTTTCATTTTTCATTTTTCATTCATTTTTTTTTATTTTTTTTTTATTTTTTTTTGATGAACAAAATATTACAAGACAAAAATTTACATGGCCATGAGAGAAGGACTTTCAAAACTTGGATCTTCGCAACTTGTGATGTCTTGGTATCATGGAGTCTAACAACTTATATCATTTGCTCTTATAACTTCAACTTTGATTTTTGAATTATTTTCTTCTATTGTTGCTTCTAAACCTAAAACGTCTTCAACTTTCTTCATAGATTTTGATGTCGCTACGCTTGTTGATGATGATAAGTTTCTACTGAGAGAGAGTCGCAATACAGTAACTAAGACTACATTGTGAGGTTGCTTTGTCTTTCTGGCATTTCCTGACCTACTTGCCTTTCCATCATGTATGGTTAGGTCCATCACGGTTACCCTCTAAAAGGAACAAGTTCTCTCCTGAATTTCAAGGATCTCAATGTCTTTTTCTCTAGTGTCTCAAAAGGTTGTTATCCCTAGTATTCCAATTTCTATCTTTTCGGTGAGAAACAGTATGTAAACTTAGCTAACTGGATACCATGTGATGCTAGAAGTTTCAAAAATGCAACTAAAAAGTTTCTCCCATACCCCCAAACTTAAATCTAACATTGTCCTCAATGTTCTAAAGATAAAATTAAAAGCATATGAACAAGGAGAAACTGTTACCATTTGAAGCAAAAGAGTTAAGGAAAGATATTACCGTGTCGCATGAGATTGGGTTACCTCCCAAGAAGTGCTAAGTTTAAAGTCTTCAGCCAGACATCGGAAGGAATTAGTCACCTCATAGAATCAAAAAGTAACAGCCGAAATAACTGTGGGTCTTCAAAACCAAAAAAAGCTGACCAAAGGAAACTACAATAACCCAAGAAAGTGAACAAGGATAGCATGCCCTTATCTAGTTTCCTGATTAAGATATTTATATCTAATTGTGGTTCAGGTTCAGGTTCTAAGAAAGGGTCTAAATAAAATATTTTCATTGGTTGCGTTTCTTCATAGGTGGGATCCGAATCATTAGGTCCTAGAGTCTGGAAAAACTCAAATATGATCTTAGAAGCGCACAATAATAACCTAAATAACTGAGGATCCTCTAAGTCAATAATATTTGACTTACAAGATTGACCACAATGAGAGTAGTGGTGACTCTTAAGCAAATGTGTCGATTCTAATTTCCTAAAGCATTTAGGTTTAGTCTCACAACTTAATATTCGACACATTTGAAATATAAACGTTCCCACATTTGGAAGAAAACTATTTGTTGGTGGGAAAACAAAGTCAATCTTGGTATCATAGCCTGGGTCAACCACATCAACCATAGGATGGGTATCTAACAACTGAGCTTCTCTTTGGACATCATTAGGTTCGGGAGAACGAGTATGAAGGTAATCTTGTAAAATGGTCGAGGCAGAGATATCAAGTCCAAAATGAGGGATCTATGTAAGACCTAAAGGTATGACACAAGGAGAATGATAATCACCCCCAAACTTAGATTTTTGGGTATCTCTAGATAGACTAGCTACAATTTCCTTAATTTCTAGATCATTAGAATCCTGAAAATAGTCAATTGCTCCTTCGAGGTTATACTCAAGCGACGCATCCTTACTCATATTTAATAGATCTACGAGTTCATTTTCTTCGTCTAAGACTATTGTTTCTAAGTCGCTAGACTCTAAAACAACATTTTCGGAATAAACCCGTTCCTCTAAACCACTATCGGCTTCGTAATCAAAAGGAAAAACTACATCGTCTAAAACGGTGGTATCCCTAATCAAATCCTCATCCTTTTGAATAGATGAATAATCATAAAAATTATTTGGATTTGAACTAGAAATAATATAATCATTATAAAGCTCAATTGGATTAATAGATTCCTGATTACTATGCCTACATATTTCAGATTCTTCATTACTACTATCCTCATCATCATAATAGTACAAAGATGATTGAACCTTATCTAAATAAGTAGTGTCTTTTATTCTAACCTCGTCCTCTAAATTAGGCAAATATTCACTATTGATATCAAGGGTAGAATTAGAAACACTATTTTGGAAATTTAGATCATTTCGAGCAGCATTAGCTAACTGTTCATTTTCTGCCTCTAGACGTGCCTGAATTTCACTGAGCATAACACTTATACGTTCACTACTCTCGTTTATCATCTCAGAATACCGTGTACACTCTTCTTTTAAACTATTCATTGCAACTAAATGTTTATACGTCCTTTTAATCCGTTGTTGGGTCTCTTCTAGAGAAGGAACAGGTTCATAAATATCATAATCAGGACTAGTTTTTAAGTAATTTTCCAAAAACGCGTAACTAGTACTATAATGTTCCTGATTTTCTTGATCGTAAGACCAATTCGCGTGTGGATAGTAATTGGGCTCACTATGGTATGAACCATAACCTTGAAAAGGATGGCGTTCCCAACCACTATTCCCAACATGGTCATAGAAAGGATGATGTCCATATTCAAATTCAGGTCGATAATCATTGTATTGGCTTCTATCATACCAGTTCGACACTTTAATTGCAAGGGAATTCTACACAATCACAAACAAGGCTGACTCGACCAAATCAAACCTATAAAATCTAGCAAACAACAAGCATGATGGCTCCACTTAGATTGTTTCTAAACCAGCTTCTAATCCTTCGAAAGGGAATTCGTTACAATTTAAGCAAACCCCTCTGGAATCAATCCGAGTCAAAGTAAGTTGAATTGAGGCGAGGGAAGCTCAGTGGAGCTTTGATACCCAAGGCCTCTCCTCTATCACAAGGCGGCGCAATCACGCATTCAACTCGCAGAAACCATCATGAACTTCGAAGTATGCTAAAAGAGTAACAATTATTTTTCGAACAACTTTCCTACTAAGCTCGTTACCCTATAGGTCTCGTTCTAGTCAAAATTTTAAGCTTAGGTTCGCGTTTGGTTTCGTTTTCCTAAAGCGGGCAAGAAGGGAGCGATGATGAAATCCGAACCCTTATCTTGTATTGGCCAGGCCTTTCCCTTTACTAGGAATTTAAAAACAGTCCAAATTCGTCCTCAATCAATGAATCACCTTAAGGAATACAGTAACTCGCTTACAGGAGATTCACGAGTGTTTCGATGGACTTACCTCCCGTACCAGACGGGGGATGAACCGTTGAAGTCGACTCGGGCCACGACTCCTATGTCATGTACGAACCCGAGGGGCCGAGACGATATTGTAATCGTCGTCCTTCCCTGCAAACAGTTTATATTTAATTTTTTTTTTTATATAACCTTTCCGTAGGGTTTAAAATCAAAATAAATTGTCCAAAGTCCAGTCCAATGAAAAGAAATACAAAAAAATAAAATAATAATTACAATAAAAATAAAAAAATAGAAAGTCTCTTAAAAAAAATAAAAAAAAATAAAAATAATAATTCTCTCTTTTTTTTCCTCTCTTTTTTCTTTACTTTTTTGCTTTGTCTTTTTTTCTTCTCTTTTAGCTTTAAGCTTTGATTCCAAGGTCTTTAGTATCCAACTTCAAACCTGTAATACAAAGACACAACCAAAGAGACGTAAAAAGAAGAAATGGAATAATAAAAAATAATAAAAACCTAAAAATAATAATTCTACCTAAGCACAAATCCGCGTCGGCGGCGCCAAAATGATTAATATTTTTGATTGTGATTGTAGTAAATAGGATTCGTTTCATACTTGTGAAGGAAATGGAATTTTTAGATTTAATAAAAATATATATACAAAAATATTAACAATGGGTGAGAGGTACTGAGACTAAGGATTTGGCTGAATTCACTACACAAGGTTCATTCATATATTCTTTGACAAATAAAACTCAATAAAATTAACATAGACTCTGATTTTGCCAAGATAGATTCTTAAAACATTGATTGTAAGTCCTAAGCATGATGTATCAAAACAACTAAGCTAAGCATACATCATCAAATTAAATAACAACCAATTAATTCAAATCATATTTCAATTTTAGATTAATGCAAAAGTCATAAAAAAGAATAAAATAAATTACCCCAAGGATGAAATTCAGCCTCCTCCATCATCCCAGTGTTGGATTTTAGCTCCTCATGATGAAAACACGCTCAAAATATATTTTTATAGCTCAAATGGTGTTTACAATGGAGAGAAAAGGAGAAAATGGTGTAAAACTGTAATCTGCGACGCACAAAAAGCGTCACAGAATGAACGATAAAACACAAGTGTTGCTGATGTTTAGACTGCACTGCGACCCACTGTTGTGCGTCTTAGACACTGTTGATAAACCACTGTCCTTGCGAGTCTGTTCTTCGTGTTCTTGGTGTTCTTCATCATCAGCAGCAGCAGAAACAGAGTTTCATCAACTCTTGATTTCTGCTTCTCTGGACCGTCTCTCGACCCCAAACTCTCGAAAACCCTTCTATTAGTCCCCAGCACTCTATATATACTCCACAGGATCAAGAAGTCTCGCTATAACTCGAGATAATTCTCTCTTAACTCGGTTTGATGAAAAAATATTCTGGGAATATTTTCTTCCCTGATTTAGCTTCTCACGCGTAGATTTCCATCCTGGTCACTCTAGAAATGTTTACACACGACCCACAATGTTGCTAGAGCCCTCATGCATGAGCAGAACATGCTCAAATCTTCTCCAATCCCGTGTCCAACCCGTGTTTCCCTGTTTTGCATTCCGTAAATTATCCAGCTAATTCTGGCCAAATTTGATCGAACCAAAAGCCCAAAACGTGTTTGCTAGGACATATCACAACTTCCTACCAAAAATCAGCCATTGAATCGCCCTAGAACACGTTCAAAAATTCCAACAAAACATCTGCCAGTTGATAGTATTTTTTTCCCGCCAATTTTTGGTTTTTGAATTTGGGAAGAAGATGTCCTCCCCCCTAACCAGAACTGGGGTGCGAATAGCAGCTGCCTTTGGGGTGACCTGTGGTGCCCCTTAGTAATTGAGGTGCCCCTTATCCAACGGTGAGAGTCCGAATAACACGTGTCCTCCGTGGCTTTTACCAACTTTTCGAGCCGAATTTTCCAAAAAATGTTCATTTTCCAAAGGTGCCTACAAACACATAAAACACCAAAATTAGTACAAACTCGAGTGCCAACAATATATAGTATTGAGATCAAATTAAACACAAAAATGTGTCTATCAATTTATCTATTGTTTCTCTAAGTGATTTGGTGGGGCACCAACATCGAATTGTTATCATTGCTAGGATGAAATAGAGTGATTGAGTTACTACAAAAAAAAAAAAGACCGAACTAATTTGACCAAACGGAAAAAAAGAAGATTGACACTTGGATAACAATATGTGTGTGTTCTCCCTGTCTCCGTCGCCTAAACAAGCGTGGAATGCAGGATCCATGGGAATTACCATGTAATCTGCTGACAAGAATCATGCGCTTGGATCCAAAAGATCCAATCATGTCATCGATTCAAAAAAAGAAAAAAAATTGAAAAAAGAAAAAAATATATTATTATTGTGTTGAATAAAATCGATCATTGGTTCCCTTGTATATGCCAGTGAATTGATCTAGTATTAAGTTTGTCGACCGCTGGTTCCCTTGTATATGCTAGCTGTGTTGATATTAGAATTCAGACTAGTAGCTCAATTCAATATGATTTTTAGGTTTGTTTTGACAGTGACCTTCAGACAGATATGGGAAACACCGTTCACCTTAGTCAACAGTCCGCCACCATCTACTTTCTATATCCATTTTCTTAATCTTTTCATGTGATTGTGGTTGATTCGATTCCGAGTATTGTGGTTGTGTTCAACTTTCTGATAAAGCTATAATACTAATTTATGAATTGGATTTGAAAATGGGTACTTCCTCCTGTAATCATTGATAGTATGCCAATTACAAAATGTTTAGTGTCATTTTTAGACTTTTCACAGGTAGCTGGATTTTGGAAGTAAAGGTTTTGTAGGTACACCTCTTGTAAACCTTCACGAGACTATAACTCGTCCACTAGGGACACCTTGGGGTTTAAAGGCTTGTTATTTATGCTAATAGTAACCATAGCCTTGACGAAATAGAGTTGTATGTATGTTTTAGAATTAGTTTTGTTTGATTTGCTCGAGGACTAGTAAAGTCTAAGTGTGGGGAAATTTGATAGGTGTCTAAAACACCTTAATATTTATCTATTGTTTATTCTTTCTTTGCTAATTTTTCTTGTTAATTATGTATCTTATGTTTAGTTTTGAGTGTTTAGGTACTTTGGAGTCATTTGGAACAAAAGAAGAAGAAACATCGCTTAAAAGGGCAAGGCGGATTATTTCTCATTATTTGCTTTTATTTCTTCCTCTCTGTCTGAAAAGCATGTCGGCTTTAGTGGTACAAATTTGTCTGTCTGAAAAGCATGAAAAATTTAGTGATGAAGAGAAATTGAAGAGAAAAAGCGGATCTGTGAAGTAAGAGACATCTGCTGTTGGTGGAAGAATTCGAGGAAGAAGAAAGCGTTCATTTGGAGCATAAAGGGGTGAAAGCATCATTTTATGAGCAATTGCTATTTCTATTGGGAGTGGAGCCGAGCCAATCGAAGCACAACCACAGCTTAGTCTAGGAAGCAAGGGGAAGACATTCTTGGAGGCCCTTATCTAATGATTGGGTGTCGAGAGTCGTCCTTGGTTGTATCACACCAGGGTAGCTATATCCATTAGTCTTATTCCTACACTCACCCTAAAATTCAGAGAGAAATCAAATATCTCATCATTGTCTACTCCACTTACTCCACTTGAAACCAAGAGAGAGATGGCGGCACCATTATCCGCCTGAGAAATTCAGAGAGAAACCAGTGAGGAGATGCTGAAATTCAAGAGGAATCAAGAAGAAGAGATGATGGAGGGTATGAGTCTGCTGATGAAGAAATTGTGTATGAGAAATGGGTTAGATTGAAGTTTGAAATCATGAATTAGGGTTGGTGATGTTTTAAGTTGGAAGCTGTAGATGAACAGAGATAAATACAGTAGAAGATTGGGTTTTGTTTGCATCGAGAATCAAATGAGAAGCTGTTGTTGATGGCTGAGATCGAGAGAGGTCTGAGGTTGAGCTGTAGTACAGATCGATGGAGGTTTGAATCAGTTGCAGTCAAGAACACAAAAGAAATTAAAGCTGTTGGTGTTTAGATGAACAACACAAAGAGACCAAGATTTGAAGAACATGAATTGCAGGTGAAGAATGGTTAGGGTTTGTGTGATTCTTGAGTTTGAGAAGGTTAATGAAACTATTGTTGTTGTTGTTAATAGAACCAGGGTTTTGAATCTGGGGTTGAAATTGACTGAGAGTGCTCGAATCTGAAGAATGGGTTTGGTTGAATGGAACTGCAGACGGAGAAGCAAGTTATAATCGAGAAGTTGAGATGTTGATGTTCAATGGGTACGGAGAATGATGGTAGAAGCTGGGTGATTTTCATGGGTCAGGTGGAGTTGATGTTGCTAAAGTGTGGAATTAGATAAATGTCTAGGACAGGTACAAATTGCAGGTGGCAGTGGCTCTGATTGGAGCAGTTATTGGTGGTTCAGGGCAAGGAGATGAGAAGGAGTCAAGGACATGGAACATATTCTGGTGATTAAATGGTGCTGAATGTGGTGTGGCAGTTACAACCTAAAATGGAGGAAATGGATTGGTTCTATGAGCTATACCTTGATATTGCAGGACTGAACTAGTAAGAAGGTGATGGAGCTGTGGAGCGTAGGAGGAAGAACAAAGAAGGCATTAGAGTTAGCAGGTGGTTTTGGTGATTATTATGGAAGGTGCAAGCTGATGTGGATGGTGTTGCACCTGGTGGTAGTAAAGTGGTGCTATGTAACTACAGGGTGCGAGCTCGATGCAGTGAGGATGTGATGGTGTTGATGTTATTCAATTGTGGAGACTCAGGTGCAGTTCAAGTAGGAGATGCTATGTTGGTGTTCTTGTAGATTACAAAGGTTGCTTTTCATTCCATGGTGAACTAAGGGAGATGTTTTTGGAGATGGACTGTGTGTGTTCTGAGATACTCCAATGATTAGTTGTGGGTCGAATCTGTATTGCCATGGATTTCAGGAAGAATATTGTGTAGCTGAATGGAAGTGAAGCTGAGTTGCTGTCATGGTTGAGCTGTGAACAAGTGGAATGATGAATGGTTGCAGTCGAGCTTTGTGCTGGAATTAATATGGTGTTGTGCTGGTTCAAGAATGGCGTAGATAAATGTTAGGTTTATAGGTGATATTGCAGCTGAGTTGGTGTTGGTACAACATGAGATGAAATTGATTCATGGGTTTTGCAGCTCGACTGAAGTTATTGCAGTCGACGCAACTGATTTTGGTGGTGCAAGGAACTAATGGTTGTAGGAATGGACAATAGAATGATGAGCAGAATGAGTGAGCAGTTGCAGCCGAGAATGCAGTTGCGAAGAAGTTAGAATGATGATGTAGAGCCATCATGGCTGTGGCTGAAGCAGTGATTATGCAATGCACAACTCTGGCCTATGCAAGACTATGGCCTGACAAGTCAGCACAGTTAGCTCACCTGAACAGCTGACTCGGTTCTGACTCATAATCTAACTGAGTTAGTCAATTGAATCGGTTGACCTGACCGATTTGACCCGATTGACCGGTGACCGGATGGACTTCGTCGGTCACCTGAACTATTCCTCCGACCACTTTGCCGACCAACTTCCGGCGACCACTTTTGGACAGTTCTTCTACATGGGTTTTCTCACACATGGTCTTGGAGGACTTCTTTGTATTGGACTTTGGAGATTGGACCTAATTTTAGAAGTGGGAAAAAAGATACAAAAGAGAGTGTATTCTACAACTTTGATTATCACGTATTCTACTTCGAGCTAAGAAGGAGAGCCGCTTTTACTTACGCTACTAGGGTTTGCTTTACTTTCATCTTCTTTATTTGATTATTGATTATGATGAACTCCATTGCTATGAGTAGATAAATCTTATATTATTGGTTAAGGATGTAGTCCTATATCTACAATTTGTGCTTGATTAATGCATTAGTTTTCTCTCTTGATTATCGTTCAAATCTCTACTGTTTTCATAATCACATGATTGATGTATTGTGATAGGATTTAAATGTTTGTTTATTTAAGTGGCCAATTAATTGAACTTGCATCCTTGTACATAGCTATTTTAGGGGTTTTCATCGAGCGATAACCCCAAATACAAGTAGCATGATATGATCACGATTTGTAGTGATACACTCTTGTGATCATATGTAGAGTTTGACCATTGTCCGAATTGTCATGCACAATGTATGACAATTGCATTGATTAGCCTATTTCCAAAACTTAATGCTCATAGGAATTGAACTTAATTAGCGCAAGGCGTTAGGTTATTCTTTAGGTAGAATTCACATACGCAGCTCTAATGCGTGTGTTTATGAACTTAGGAAATTAATGAAATATCTTGCTCTCTTGATACTCTAGGCTTTTGATAAAAAAGAAGATTAAATTGTAATTTTAATCATGTATGCAAGCACTTGTTTAAGATATAAGATGAACTCCTTGACCAATATCCCTCTCTATTGATTATTTTCAACTATTTTCATTACTTTATTGCTTTGTTTATTTTGATAAAACAAAAATCGCCCCACTGGTTACTAAAAAACTAGAATTTTTATAACAACAATTGCCTCTCTGTGGAAACGAACTCTTTCTTACCTTGTACTTCATTTATATTTTGTTGAGTAAGAAAGTGAATTATTTTTGACGCATACGACTGCGATCAGCCGCTCCAGACTTCCCATTTCCAATAGATGAGGTCATTGAACTCCTGGAAGCATGGATTCAAGATGACGCGATCAAGCTACCTCCTCTTAGACGTCGACCGATTGAAGAAGATATGGCGAATCCCAAATATTATCGTTATCATATATTTGTCAAACACCCAACCAGTGACTGCAACAAGTTGAAGCGAATTTTCAAAGAGAAGGTGGATGCTGGAGAACTTCAATTAGGAAATTAAGGAGTCCACAGAGACCCTCTTCCTGTCAGGAGATGCATGATTTCTGGGGACTCTGTCCACAAGACTGTGCAGTCTATGATGGAACATTTATGTGAAATTCTGTATTTCTCTAAGGCACGACGTCAAGACATATTTGGGGCTCTCAACCGTGTCGTATCAGGCAAGCGTCTATTTCCAGTTAAGGAAGCCGCTCCCGAACCCCAATCCTTCCCGGGAAACGCGAGCTGTAACTGGGGACTCCTGACCATCACTCGTTTGAAGGATATCGAGTTTGACAACGCGCTGATTGATGTAGCATCTGATTTCAATATTGTCACTGTCAAAGCCCTGAAAGATGCAAAGATTTGGAAGAAGGAAGCTGTTCATTGCCCAACCATAATTAAAAATCCTGAAGGAGAGTCTAGAGACGCTTATGGGTACGTCGACCTCGAAATCAAGATAGGATACGCTATAACACGCTGTACGTTTCATATTGTGAAAGATTACCCGAACTATGATATGATTCTGGGGCGCTCGTGGGTGCATAACAACAAAGCAAAGCTAGGGGTGTGTCCTTTGCCAGTGTCTATACCTGAAAGGATTACCAACAAGCCGTCAAACCCCGAAGATTATTTATTGTCGTATCGACAACTTTCCAGTATGACGCAATTACCCGGAGAGAGCCCATCAGCATACATTAGAAGATTCTGAACCCAAGTAAGTTTTACTGAACAACCTTTTTTGCAACCTGTCACTTCTCCTTCCGCTGAGTCTCGGGGACTCGCTCTAATCAACAACCCATCTGTCACTAGGAGATGTGAATGGGATGCTGGTCCTTTCAAACGCTTTATTAAAATTTTAGAAGCTATCTCGGTCAAAGACGGCGAGCCCAAGGATCGGGTGGTTATACAACACCCAAACCTGTTTCAAATTTGAGATTTGGTGATGAAGGCGACTGCGTTTCAAGTTGGAGATGTGACACTGAAGGTGACCGCTCAGTCTGATTCGCCTACAGAAAGGGAAGATAAGTCATACATGGTGGCATATGTTATCTTAGGTGGGTATTACAAGCTCATCAATGCCGACAAACTGGAGGGCGTGACAATCCACTAACGATGGCTCAAACCTTTTAATACCTAAAACGTTGTGCTACCTTTTCCTCCAGCGTTCTCTTTAGTATTTCCTCCAACAATTTCCTCTTTCATGCAATATTTGTAATTCCTCCAAAATGATTGCACTGCTTGCATTCATAATTGGGGTTTCAATTTGTCAGTTAATCAAAGTATTATTTCCTTTTAATCTCTTTACTCCTGAATCATGACACAAAGTCTTAAACAAACCTAAAACCCTCACAAGTACCCATTAGTTCAAACCAGGAAGAAACATCTCATATCTTTCGAGAAACATTAAAGGAGTACACGCAGAAAGAAGAGGCAAAATATTTGTATAATTATTAGGGCAAGTGTACTATGAAGAGCGGTTCACTCCAACAAAAAAAGCGCTTCTCCATCATCACATGATTAGGAGGATTGCAGCACATGGCATACAGGTTCGTGGTCAATCTATGATTTCCATTATTGCATCCCCTTCGTTGTTCTTAGGGTTACATGCAAATCATCATGAAGACAGTGCACAATCACGCATCATCACTTATGAATATCGCATTCTCTTTGGATGGACAACGAAATGGAGATATTCTATTATAACCCTACTGGAGAGCGTCATAGTTGGGGTCTCAAGATAACGTGAATAAAAGAACCACTGTTTAAATAAACCTAAACTCAGTCACCGCTGAGTATAAAAAGAAATGCCTACAAACTATTGTTTATGGGTAAAAACTGTTTCTGCTGGTTTTGGTAAATTTGGGTATGTGGATCAGAAACGAGTCTAAACCCAAAACAAATGCACTGCACGTGAGTACTTTTAGATTCGAGAAATCAATCTGTACAATCCTGGCCTAAACCAAGAAATGGCCGTTCCAATCTTTCTTCGGTCACAAAGTGAAGGAGAAGGGTTGGTCTTAGAGAGGGAAGCGAAGAAGGTGTTGATACCAGAATGGTTAATTATGAAGGTGTGGCTATTTTATGACTTGTATCAGAATTTGGAACTGGCTTGCGGAATGAAAGCTATCAGTACTTTGGTATTTTTCTGGATATTGTGTTGTTGTTCTCACCAAAAATTATTGCTTGATGGGAATAGGTAAAACCTATTTATACAAGTCATAATTGAATATACCCTGGTCTCGTAGGAAGTGGAAGTGATTGAGTGATGGAAGAGTGGAGTAACGTGTAACTTCCAGAAACCACGCCTCCACTATGAAGGAAGCGGGTTTGTTTACACCCACTACTTCTTGCCTCCACTAACTGCCCTGTTTTCCTGACACTTTCTTATGATGGACGTGTTGCACGCCGCACGTTGTAAACCGCCAGACCAATACCCTGATGAGCATCCCCCAGTTTGTGACATGTTTGATGTCTCGAGTGTTTTCGTGAAAAACGTGTAGAAGATTGCTACGTGTGGCAAGTCAAAGTCAAGAGACTTACCATAGGAAAATAACATGTGATGCTATTAGGCTTGCCTTGGCTGGCCGCCTAAAACTTTCCACAGGCCTGTCAATTCCATGGTGAATTTGGACGGCCGAGATTGTAGCTTATGAGAAAGGATGGCCATTGATTATGGCCACATATTGTTGTATAGCAAAGTGGCTCCATTGGCATGGTGGCGCCTAGCGTAGCCATGGCAGCTGTTTTGGCATATTGGTGTTAGACCCAAATATGTCTCCGGCAACATTAGCCCTGTTGCTAAGTTAAACTTAAGGCCTTAGGAGAATCACTTGACCTAGTTGGCATGACGACTTTAGCTAGATTAGGGTTTGGCGTATCGAAACCCTAATTAGCACGTGCGCTACGGCACGGTGGCGTGGCTGACATAGTTAGCGCATGCCAGTGGCACGATGGTGCAAGTAGCGCCTGGCGTAGCCATGGCCACTAGATTTTGGCACATTGGTGTTATACCCAAATGTGGCGTGGCAACATTGGCCCTGTTTCCACATCAATCCCAATGCTCTAGAAAACGTTACTTGGCTTGGTTGGCGTAGCAATTTTGCCTAAATTAGGGTTTGGCGTGCCAAAACCCTAATTAGTGCATACGACATGTGGCATGTGGCATGTGGCCATGGCGCATCGACGTTTTGTGCAAATGGTGCCATATCCACGCCAAAGGAACCATAGCCAGGCCATCATATGGAAACAACCACGTGAGCAAGGATTGCCATGGGTGGCTATGATATGTCGTCTTTATTAGGGCCTCCTGGGTCCCGCACGGCTCGTGGCATGTTGTGGGGCCCGAAGTGGCATAATTTGTGCGACGACTGAAATTAGGGTTTCGACCATGCAAGGTTGTGTTTCTGGTTAGGATAACCACATTGAAGTCTGTTATGGCGTTAGCCATGAACATAAGATGGGTTGGCACGTAAGTGCATTATTTATGATATGTTTCCACGTTTGGCATGCATCTGTGGCAAAGTGGCACGTCCGGCACGTTGGGCATGCACGTTTGGCATGCCAGTTAGCGTATTGGCGTAACTTTGGAAAGCCAATTTGGTATTGGCGCAATTTTGCATCTCTTTTTTAATACTGTGGCAGGTTTAGAGCAACCTGATTGGTCGAAAAAGAGAGGGCCGGTCAAACGCGGGCGTGGACACACTTCTGGTGTGGGTGTGGCAAGTTTAAAGCGACCTGATTGGTCGATGGGAAAAAGGGCCGGAAAGTATGGGCCCAGCCACAACTTATGTGCGTGTGGCGGGTTTAAGGCGACCTGATTGATCGAGGGAAATATGGCCGGTTTAGGCAACATGGGGCGTGGCCAATGGAAAATGGCACCGGCTGGCCTAAGGCATGGACACGCCTCCCTTTGCTGCTGCTCCTATTCTGCGGCTTCTTTATTTCTTGTTTTCTGATTCTGGGCAAGATTTTGCACCTACTAATCCATGGCAGATTAATTACCCAGTTTGCCTAGGCTTAATTTCGACAAGCAAGGTTTGATATACTGCGCAAGGCGCTAAACCCTAATTTTTGCAAATTAGTCAGGGTAATATCTGAATCTTGTGAATCATCACAAAATTGATTGAATTCTATGTGTTGACACAGAGTTCTTTAAGTTCATTGCCAGAGAGCGGTATGCTTTCTGATTGAATGCTTTATGCAAAGACCTTATCCTTGATACTTGGAAATTCTCTACTGTGGTGAACACAAATTTTCATGCCATGTCAACATTAAGGGTTCAGCCGGGGAATATAGCACAAAAAGCATTCAAAGAAACTTATATTAACTGAGTAATACAGGCAAGGTGCCAAAATTTACAGAATATCTGGGACTGTTGCTACATGCACCATTCTGGACAAATTTCATGAGAAAATATTGAGTTGCTCAATAAATGCGCCAGTGAAGAGGTTGGACACTCATCACTTTTACATGGCTCCGTTTCTTTGCAATGTGACAGCACACTAAATGCAGGGTTTTACAAATTTAGCCCTGAACAAAAAACCACCATCAACGTTAAGTCCCCTGCTTAGCACTAAATGCAGGGTGACGGACAAGAGTAAAATCGAAAGGGTAAGACATGAAGAGATTGCCAGGAAAATTTGACTAACCTTTGGCAGGAGGCATGAGTAGTCTATGATCCTTGTACTGGCGGCTTGGCGTATTTCCATCTTGGCCACAGGGTGCTGGCGTTGCAACTTTTGCCACAGAACGTTGATGATGGCGCTGCAACTTTAGTCACGGAACGTTGATGCTGGCGCTGCAACTTTGGCCACGGGACGATGCAGGTTGAGTGCCTGATGTGCTGGCACGTTGTTGGTTCGGCTACAGGACGTTGGCGCTGATTTCGGCGTGGTTGAATCCAAATCGGATTCCCTTTTTACCCAAACTCTTAAGGCGCCGTGCATATAAAAGGCATTGCACATCCGTTTATTCTTGCTTCGTTAGCTTTGTTCCTGCGGTGACGAGCTTCTTTTCCGTCGGCAGCCAAGGTGAGTCAACCATCCCAGATAGATAAGTGTCTAATCAGCTGATCTCCCATATCTAGAGCCTTCATGTACGACAGGCAAAGAGTTTTCCTTTCCTAGGTTTTATCAGTTTGTGTAATATAAGAGAGCACCTCGAGCTTCTCGTTTCACATCGATCACCACAGGATTGTGTTATCTCCTTTTATGTATTGTTTCATATCCTTTTTGCAGTTTATTTTGTCCTCTTTACTACGTAGGTTGTTGATGTAGACATAATGATTCTCTGTAGTTCATGATGGGAACTCCTAGTGATGATCATTCTTCCAATTCTTCGGGGAAAATCTTTGAAGTTGACAAACCCAGGGTCTCTGCATCTGAGGAGATATTAAACAAAAAATTGATCCTTTGTTTCGTGAGGCTAGTCGGGCTATACAGGGTATGTCTCTCACTCATCTACGCATTGTTCAAGGGTGTGTTCAAGCTTTCATGGATTCGGTTGACATGGAGGAGAAGTGGAGACATGATGAAGCATCTCAGCATCCCAGTGCTAGGGCTGAAAGGTTCGTTGCTAGACTGAAGCAGCGAAGGATCGAGCCTAAGGAACCCTCAGGCAAGAGTAAGTTTAATTATCATGTTCATAACGATATCGTAATCCTCGAATCTGACATTGATGAACCAGAGTATCCTCAAGAGGCTGTTGGAGCAGTTGTTGAGAAGGATGCCGACGCGGCTCAGGATGTCGAAACTATTGTTGGAGAGGCTGAAGCGGCCGTTGAGGGTACTATTGAAGCAGCCATTGGAGAGGGCGTTTGAGAAAATGTTGGATTTATTGGAGAGACTGCTGAAGAAAGCTTTGGGGATGGCGCTGGAACAGGCTTTGGAGATGGTGTCAAGGCTGCTGCTGAAACTGCTTCTGGAGAGGATGATTAAGCTTCTGTCGAAACGTCTTCTAGAGGGGATGACTGCTGTTGGAGAGGGTGTTGGAGCAGGTGCTTGGGAGAACTCTAGTGGAGGCGCCGCTGACCTTGGCATTGATAGTGACAGCTAGCTTTCCATTTAATTATTCCCTTCTGTAGAAGAACAATCTTTTCGTAGCTTGTAGATGTTTTGCTACCTCAGTTTTTTTTTGTTTATATGACTGACGCCATGCTTCACCGAGTAATATTCTTTCATTTATGTTGCTTTGATAACTTCATATCTTTAATCGAATGAATAAAATTTCCCGAAAGAATCCTAAAACTCCTTTCTGCAAAAAACAAGTTCTTCCATTATCCCAGAGCAATTCCGCGGATGGAAAGTCAAAACGCTTAAATAGTGCATCAATGATGCTAGCTGGCGCGTCACGGATACTTCCACAATAAATCCTGCATATGCAGTTGGCAATTGTAACTCAAAACAGGAGAAACAATAGCAATAGTTAAGGGTTTGACCAACCTTTTATCGGATTTTCCTTTGCAAATTACACAAGATGTCTCTAGCATGCCACCTGAGTATGTAGAAGTGTGAGCTTCCACAAGCCGGGAAACACGTCGCAAGAAGTAGAGAAACCTCGTGAGGCGAAAGTTAAAGCCAGATGTTCTTATGCTGCCACTTGCTGATTTTCTTCCATGCATATTCTCCTCTTCAGTACTTCTGAATGAGATATTTCTTGTAGGGTTTGATTTTTTCTGGTTTCGAATTGATGGGTAATGGCTTTGTGAGGGTTTGAACTTACTTGGTGCTTTTCCCTTTGAGATTCAGGAAAACTTATTTTTTGAAAGAAATATACTTTTAATTAAAATCGAAACCCTAATTATGAATGCAAGCAGTGCAATCATTTTGGAGGAATTACAAATATTGAAAGGAAAAATTGCTGAAGGAAATACTAAGGAGAATTTTGAGGCAAGAGGTGGCGTGACTTTTTAGACTTTGAAGGGTTTGAGCCACTGCGAATGTATTACTGTGAGTGAGGAAAAACGATTTGCTGGCTTTTATGGAATTGAAGAGTCGACCGTGTGGAGACTCCTTGAACCGAGCGAAATGTTGAACCTTACACAGATACACTGAGAGAAGGGAGTGCTTTAAGTTCGAGATATCAATCTGTAAGACCCCGGCCTAAACCAAGAACAATGGTCGTTCCAGAGTCAGTTCGGTCACAAGAGAGGATGTGTTGATCTGTAGGAGGGAAGCTGAGAAATACGTGAGATCAATAGTGATCTGAGATTGTATATGTGTTGTGAATTCAACGTGAAAATGCTCTGAATGATTGAATTTTTCTCAATTGAGAGTAATTTTTGTGAGTTCGTGTAGACGAAAGATTGTCTGTATGAACTTTGATGAGAAATTGCTCGTCTTGGCGAATGTTGTTCGAGTGTTCGAAAACTTCTGTCTTTTCAATCAGGATTCAAAGACATTTTATAATACCGTAGTTGAAAACACCATGATCCCATGAAGTGTGACAGTTGTTGGAATCAGAGAATGGGAAATGGGGAAATCATATTAAAACCAATTACTCATCGTGCGGAGACTTGGTTAACTTTCCACCCACTACTTTGCTGACTCTTCCAACTGATTGCACGACTTGCTCACATTCTCATCGTGGGTGAACACACGTGCCGTAGACCGCCAGACCAAAACCCTAGTTAATATCCCCCCATGTGACACGATTGAAATCTTGTGATTTTGGAGTCTGTTGCTGACTTTATGGGACGATGAGTCCATGTAGCGCTGAGTTGAACATGTGTGAGTAAATGTTTCGAAACTCATAAATTTAACGTGTCTGCTGAGACGAGGTATCATCATAACCTAAGACGAGCAAAACTGTTTTGCTAAATTGTTGAATATTGATAGTTGAACCAACATTCTCTGGTTTGAGCAAATATTGCTAGTCCGAACGAATATTGCTAATTGAGTAAATATTGCCGGTTCGAGCGAATATTGCTAGTTCGAGCAAATATTGCTAGTTTGAACAAATATCGTTCTTCTAATGAATTGTTGGTAGCTAGACCAAGTAAAATATTAATTTAAGTTACTGAATGCTGGGTCGAACAAAATAAATACGAATGTTAATCATGGAATCAACATAAAATTATCAGAGTGTTCGAATCTGCTCAGAATTACGTTTCTGCAGAGCTCTTGATTCAAAACCCTAATTTTACCGAGATAATGATTTATTGCAAATCACATAAGACTGGCTACATGGGATGACGGGTTCACCATATAACGCCCAGATGCTCGAATGAGCAAAAATACCAAAGTCTCTTGAGGACCAGTTGGTGAAAGAATGATTAAATGTTGCTTTAATCATTTACTGAAATAATGCTCGTGTGAGCGACAAATCATAAAACCTGGTTTTATGGAAAATATGAGGGACCGGCCAAGAGGTCATGGGACCGGCTCTTGATGGCCGTGGGACCAGTAGATGGTCATTTGAGCAAACTTCCAATTGTTTGGAAAGAGTTTGAACCTAATATGAGTAGCTGCGCAAATTAGGTTAAAATCATTAAAGCACGCGGGACCAGTTGTTTGCAAGCCTCAGGGTCACCCTTGGTCGGTCAAGGGGATGTGCCCATGTCACCATGATGTCCGTGCTTCAGTCCTGAGAATTTTGATATTTTCTGGTGCACGTTTGAGCAACATTTGGAGAAAATATGAAAAATCCATGGTTTTGCTGAAACTGGGAAAAATACATGAGATGATGAAAATAATAAATAAACAAGGAATCACAAGGTGTGGGACCGGCCACGTCTAGGGCATGTCCGACCGGCTGACACGCGGTCCCACATGCTTTTCCCAGTTTTATGTTATTTTATGTATTTTTCTCTGATTTAAGGGAAATTCCATGAAACTGGAGAGTTTGGCGAAATTAGGGAACTTCCATGAGATGAGAGACATAAATTAAAATATAGAATAGGGAATGGGAGTGTGGGACCGGCAATGGCCGTGGCATGGTCGGCCGGCCGGCCAATGGGCGCGGGTCCCAAGGTACTCTTCCCAATTTTATGTAATTTTGATGATTTTAGATAATTTTCATAAAATCAAAGGGATTTGTTGAAAACCAAGATATTTTGTTGAAATCAGGGAGTTTACATGAAATCATGAAACAAAACACCAAATAATAATAAAATAATGGGCGTGTGGGACCGGCTAGGGCATGGCCGGCCGGCTAGGGCCCGGTCCCACAAGTTTTCTTAATTTTTTAATATCTTCCATGATTTTAGAGAAAATACATGAAATTAGGTAATTTTAGGGAAAATTCATAAAATCAAGGAACTTTCATAATTTGAGAAGGAATAATAAAATAATGAGACGTGAGGTGTGGGACCGGCCATGGCCAAGGCATGACCGGCCGGCCGGCGATTCCGCGAAACCTTTCCCTAATTTTATTATTTTTGATAAAATCATGTGATTTAGATAAAAATACATGAAATAAGGTAATTTTCATGATTTTAGGGAAAAATCATAAAATAAAGGAATTTTCATAATTTGAGAAGAAATAATAAAATAATGAGACGTGAGGTGTGGGACCGGCCACGGCCAAGACATGGCCGGCTGGTGCTCGGTCCCGCTACACCTTTCCCTAATTTTATTATTTTTGATAAAATCATGTGATTTAGATAATTTATATGAAATAAAGGAAATTTGCTCGAACAAGAGGATTTTCATGAGATCGTGAAAATAGTAAAATTATGATAAAATATAAAATTAGGCGCGGGACTAGTCACGGCATGACTGGCCGGCTGGTGAGCCTAGTCCCCTAGCGCTTTTGCTTAATATTATATTATTATTATTTTCCCTTCCTATTTTGCATAGGTTCCTCGTTCGTTCGTATTTTTGAAATGCTCGTTCGTGCATTCAAAATGCTGGTCTGTGTATTATCTGCTAATTGGACTTGCACCATTTTTGTCAGGGCTTATTCGATGCTCAGATGCCTGTTTCGTTGAATATTTATTACTAACCTGTGGAATTCTGCTGGGAAGAACCACAGATTGAAGTAACGAAATATAACGAGGAATCGTAGAGTATTGCTGGATATTCAGGCGATTAATTGACGACTCGTAGAATATTGCTGGATATTCAGACGATGGCTCGTAGAATATTGTTGGATATTCAGACGATTTAATATAATTAATTGCTGGCTCTATACTAGAAGGGCTTCCTGTCTAGGAGCATTAATTATCTGAGGGTTGAGCAATATGAACTTGCTGGAGTGTCATATTCCTCTTGCATAGTCGGGGAAAACCTGGTTACATCCCGAAGACGTTGTCGCTCTATACTAGCAGACATGTTGTCTAGGAGCCGCCCAATCTTTCGATTCTATACAGTATGAGATGTGTCGTGGCCTCAGCTGAAAGACTACACATCTACATATTCTCTGAGAGACTTTCTCCATCAGAGGTGGTATGAGATTTCATGCATAGAGACATGAGTCTCGATACTCATCTGATTTCCAGATCCGGAATAATTACTGAAATTGCTCAGTATTCATGAGATGTGCTGTGGCCTCAGCTGAGATACTACACATCTACATGTACTCTGAGAGACAACCTTCTCAGTCAGAGATTTTATGGCATGAGCTTTCATGCTTTGATGAGAGACATGAGCCTCAATACTCATCCGGTTGCCGAATCTGGAGTATAGTTTTAGAATTCTACCCTTTGTCGAAAATCCACCATCTACATTAAGTCCCCTACTTACTGAGGAACAGTCATGTTCCTCAGTCAGCATTGAATGGTGATTTTCCAGGTACAGACAATAATAAGTAATTTAACTTAGTCGTAAGATAAGATATTACCGGATTTCGACTGAATGAGCAAACCATGGTTTGAGCGGAAACCTCTGTGGCATAATAGAACATCATCCAGTGAACATAAATTGATGTAGAACCGCTGATTCGATGGTGGAACCTTGGTTGGTTTAGGATTCACGGGCCGGGCCCAAAAGGAAATCCTTATGAAATTAGGTTTTGGAAATAAAATTAGGTATAAAAGGGAATTAATCCCTTTTTTTATCTTTCCCACACGTCCACCACCTTCTTCATCTCCTTCACATCCGAGTTCAGAAGGAGCGAAAAAAGAATTCCGCCGGAAATCGACGTCGTCCGATCATCGCCGGTCAATTTCCGGCCGGCACCGTCAGGTGCGTTAATTTTTTTTATTTTTTTTTCAAAGTTTGCTGATTTCATGAGGTGTTCATGCTTCCATCATGTTAAAATTCGATACATGTGTATATGTTGATGTGAGTTTTGTAGAAAAACCCTTGTTTTATCAGACGTATGTTCGTTCGATCGTTAGTTTTGAAAACTAATAAAAATCCCTGATTTATGAGAGATTTCTTTATATATGTGGACTTAGGTCCAGTGATAAAACTTAGTGTATGAGCTTTCATGTGAACCAAGATTTTACCTTAATAGATGTGAGCTTTCACAAAACCGAAATAAACTCCGTTTTGAAGGATAATGCTCGTTCGAGGAAAATAGACATATATATTTTTATGTATGTAAATTTATGTCCAGTGATAAAACTTTATTTATGAGCTTTCATGAGAATTAGTATTTTATCACAATAAGTTTGAGCTTTCACAAAACTAGCATAAACCTTCGTTTTTTAATAAAACGCTAATACGAAGGAAAATAGATTTTTTTTTAATATATATGTAGCTGTGACATATTTTATGTGAAACATGATGACATATTTTATTCACATGGATTTGTTCTCATTAGATAAATTCTGAAAATTTATATGAACAAATTGCATTAATTATTGATTTGTAAAATCAAGACATGGGTTTTGAGTAACCTTCAAACTAGACAACTTATTTATGATGAAGTCATGTCTTATTGTAAATTTCATAGTTCAGTTGTGTGAATGTTCACGTTATGAAAATTATGTATATGATTTTATGAGAAAATCAATTTTGAAGGTTAATAAAGTTTTGTTCGTGTGTTAACTCTTGTATTGCAATCACTATTGTTAGTGAAATTGAAAGAGTTGAGAGTTCAAGATTTACCATTTGTAGACACCTGCGTTTTAATTTGCATGATTCCATCATCTTATTGAATTCGCGGATGACTGAAACATTGTGTGGATTTCACAGCAGCTTTGCGAGAATGTCTGATTCTCCAGCCAATGATGCTTCCAGAGATGAAAGGTGTGCAGATGATGATATCTCCATAGAGGAACATGCACGGATGAGACTTCCGTTGGTGAGGAAGACGAAACAGATGAAGTCAAAAATGTCCCAAACATAGATGACGCATTCTTTGAAGTTCCAGAGCCCGAAAATCGTCTCAAGTCCCCGGTATATCGCCTTCTGATCAATCCCAGGACGGTCACTCAAAAGAAATTGGTGACTCCTCGTGCTGCTATTCGGTTCTGTCTTGAACGAGGACTATTCCAGGCTTCAATGATTGAATTCAAGCTTTCTCGAAGCCCCTTAGAGAAGTACTCGGGATGGTCTAGACACATGCTAGGATTTCCTCGTGTTAGAGCTATGCTGGATAGAGCACAAATTACCAGGGCCGTTCAAACATCTGGAGATTTGTATATCTTTCATGACGCACGAGGTATTGTAGCTCTTCTTGCTCGCTGGTGCATCCCAACTCACACGTTTATATGCAGCTGGGGAGAGTTCACTATTACCTTGGAAGATGTAGTTGCTTTATTGCATCTTCCAATTACAGGTAACTTTCCTGAAGAACTTTGGACAGCGGAAGAGAAAACAGTTTCCAAAACTTTAACATCTAAGATGGAGAGAATCAACAAGGTTTTTAGTAAAGGTTGTTACGCTCATTGGTTGACACATTGGTGGCCACGAGATGTCCCTATTGATGAACCCGACGATATGTTGTCTATTGCTGCTTTTTTGTGCTTATGGCTGTCTAGGGATGTGTTTGAAGATGATGGTACCTTGTTGAAGCCGTTTTTAATTCCTTTCGCTATTAAGCTGGCTCAAGGTGAACAACTTCCGCTAGGTAGCTTATTCTTGGGCTCTTTATATTCTAACCTGGACTCTTTAGTCCTAGACTCTTTAGTCCTAGACTCCAGTGTTTCGAACGGCTTCATGAAGATTGAATGCTACGCCAACACGATGTTTCTCCAAGATCTGATGTGGGAGCGTTTCGGAAACTATGCACCCATTCCCCGTAGTGTCTTACAAAGTCTGAACTCTGCTGATGCTCGACGTATCTTCCATGAGAAAGACAACGCTAGGATTATGCGCTGGTCTACGAAGAAAATTCAGTCCAAGACACGCTTCATTGACGTATTAGGTGACGAGTCTGAGTTCAACTTCCGTTCTTGGGTGGTGGTTCCTCCTCACGTTTCTCAATTGACGACTTTCAATGATGGAGAAAGTAAGTATTTGAAATCTGGTGCTAATTTGAGCGATGGCGAAAGATCTTTCATGCTGAGTTGCACTCCTGGTAATATCAGCAACGTATGGAGATTTTTCGGTGGAGGAGTATAACATTGACAGAGCCGCCCGTCAGATGGGTATGAACCAATGTATTCCAACCTTCAGAAGGAGAAGACCATCAGTGGAACAACTTAAGACTTGCTTAGATCACACACATGATGAAGGGAGCTCTTATTGGTTCCCTTGTGCTGATCGAACTACGTATGTGACTCCAGGCTACATGGAATTCTGGGATCAGCAGCTTGAGCGTCTTAATGATTATGTGACGTCCGTCCAACCTTTAGTGAAAGATCCTCCTTCTTCTGAGATGAGTGACTCTCGTCCAAGACTAAGGAATATTTCTGGTGGTGACAAGCGAAAGACATCTCCAGGAGGTTCACCAGTATGTATTCTTTTGTATATTCCTCATACAACTCGTATAATCGTCTTTAATTATCACATCAATTTCTTTTGTAGGAGGGTCGTGCTGTGAGACCTCAAATTGAAGTGAATTTCTCATAGGCGGAGGCAATTGCCCACGGTGGAGAAGGCAGGAGAAATAATTGCAAGTTGTTTCCCAACACCATAAAGTCCCCAGTCGCCTTTTTGGTGAGTTGTTGATATTTTTCCGCTGTGACTTCTTCCATCCGTATTATCAGGATCTCAAAACCAATATTTGTTATTTGGTCACAGGACTTTGCTCCGTCTAGTATTGACGGTCTTCGATTCTCTGCTGCTGGGCAGACGACTTCTGATTTGAACGTTGAAGAAGAAGTCGCAGTGAGTAATTTCCTTTACCATGAGACATAAATGTTTCATGTGAAAATGCTAACTACTTGATAATATGTCCAGGAGGATTTCGTCATGGAGATGGAAAGTGATGATGTTCGATCTTCCTATGAGAATATAGACGAAGGCACTTCCAAAGATTCAGAGCCAAATAGAAGTAATGAGCCCCTTGTCGTTAATACGGACAATCATAATTCCTTGAGTACTTCGGAGATACCCTGCATCCTCTTCATAGAAGTATGAAAGTGCTGATTTGTGAATAAATGAATGAGAATCCATGTGTATATACGAAAAACTTGGTCGAACTTCGTCGTCAGAAAATTCAGAACCCAGTTTTTTTACCAAAAACGCCGTAAAATCTTCATCTGGAGTCGGATTTTCATGATCTGCATATGCATATTCAAGCCCGGAAAATTTCCAAGCTTTAGTAACGAAGATTTTTAAGTTTTGAGCAAGTTTAGGGCCTGAACAAGACGAAATAGTAAACTTTCAGGAGACTTTCAGAACTTTTTCAGATTGTATGTTGCCCGATGTTTTGATCACACCTCCTAGCTCGTTCGCCGAATTTCCATGAAATTTTTACATGATGTAGAGGACTTCCATACTAAGATAATGGTATATAACCCAACTCTAGAATCCACACCAATTGCTCCCAGTTCGTCATTGAACACAGGGCAGTGTAAAATTTCTTCAGCTGAGTTTCTTTGAAAACGTGTTTCATGACTTTGATGCTACTTGTACACATATTAGATGTATGATAAGGAACTTAGATGATGTTAGTTCACTTACTCTATTTATTTTATGACTGTATCGGATTTCTCCCCTTGAATCATTCTAATCCCATGTAATCTTCGCATTAGGTGCCTAACAACGAAGTTGGGAATCATGAATCCAGTAATGATGGTTTGGGAAATCTAGGAGTTGTTGATGACAATACTTCCATATCTGTGCCTCAAGATGATGAAGTGATGGTCGTTGATGCCGTGGAGGTAGAAGAAACTCCAATTGTGCCTCAGACGGTGGAACCCGAACCCGAAATAGCTGAAGCTACTTCCTCTGAAATCGTCTCTATGATTATCGATGTTGCTCCAGTAGCTCAGAACCAGATGATAGTGCACGAGTATCCTACTGCAGAGATTTCCTTTGATCCTAAATTTGGTGAGTTACTCCCATATCACCAGCTTGTTAGAGGATTTAGCGTTCCCATCGGATATGCTGCTATGTACAAGGAACTGTAGGAAATGTATGGACACATTGTTGTTACTCAGGATCCAGGACGCAGTTATTTCTTGACGAGACAAGTATAAGTCATCTTGCGTGTTATAAATGATATTCGTATTACATCCAGAAATGATGTTACCCAAGACGTACTCTTTGATTGGGAGTACAACTTGAAGAATGCTTAAGATCTTGGCTTCAATCTGAAGTGGCTCCGTCAAAGACTTGAAGTTATCAGGAAAGCAGAAAAGGGTGATGTTCCCTTCCCTACCAGTGATGCCGTGTTGAAGAAGATGAATGAAGTTTCCGAACTAACCAGGAAGCTGGAGGCGGAAAAGGCATTCTTGAAAGTCTTGGAGGAGGCAGAAGAGCAGAAATCTTCCTTTGATGGCTTTCTTTAATTTCCTTTCCATAATATCAAGAACATTGAACTCTGTGAGAGATGTGAGATTTTATTTGGGTTTTGATTCTTTGATAGGTGTCGAGCCTGTGACTGAGAATTTTCTTTGATTTTGGATTTGATAGAGATTTTCTTTAAGTAAAGTAAATTGAATTTCTGATAAATTGCTGAATTCAAATACTGATTGCAAGTATTGCAAACGTTTTGGAGGGATTGAAATACAATGAAAGAAAATCCTAAATGCCAAATCCAGACGTCATGAGTGCTCAAACGCCCAGTACCTAAAATGCCTAATAATTTCAGATAAACGCCTTAAGCCAATTCTCGTGAATTACTGGCAGGGTTCTACCATATGTGTTGATCAATTTGTAGTATCCTCCAGTTATGGACTTAGCAACCATAAATGTTCCTTCCCAATCGGAGCTCCTTGCAGAGTGGAGATCTCGTTTAGCCGCCTTGAAAACCAAATCCCGTTCCTTGAATTTGTTTGGTTTAGTAGTTCGCGCCTTAAATATATTTTGATGATTCCATGGTTGTGGCACGTATGGACATTCATGTAGAGTAAAGTACCCAACATACTATCTGTCGTGCTTAGCCAGGTCCTCAGCAATAAACCTCTTGATAGAATGACCGACTTGGAGAAGCTCTAAACCCAACCATTGGGTATAATATTGGCGAGGTGAAGTTATCCATTCATAACTTTTGGTAATTGCTAAATCGTTTGTAGGGAGAAGTCCTTGAATCAAAGTATCATATTTGTACATTGGTAATATTGGAGCATGAAGAGGAATAAGACTTGCCTGAGCTCGAAACCTCTTGACAAAGGTATGTGGATTTTCCCCAAGTTCTTGCGTAAGTCCCATCAAGGTTTTTACTTCCTCCAGATGCTCAAACGGTGGGGCGTCCTCTATTTCTTCTTTTGACTTGGAGTCTTTGTCGGCGACAGAGTGTGTTGAAAGTTTTGAAGTTACCCTTCCAGCATGAATCCAAGTTATTCCAAGGATCATGTCATATCCAGGATCTTCTCGAATTATGTAAAACTTGGTCTCAGTGCAGACCAAATTCTCCGTGACTTTGAGAATGATGAAGCCGTATGCATCTCTGGAGATTCCTTCGTGGTCTCTGATTGTTATGGGAGCATGAGTATCCTCTTGTCGATTAATTCCATCAACTCTGAGAGTTTTCAAAGGGATGATGTTGACGGCGGTGCCGACATCAACAAATGCTCTTTTGAATTCATTTCCTTTAATATGCACGGTGGTGAGCAGTCCCCAGTCATACATTTCTTTGTCGGTGGCTGATGGTTCAGGAGGTACTTCTGGAATCAGTAGGTGTTTCCCAGACACTATGTGGTTCAAAGCTGTGAACATGTCTCCTCTTTGTGCTTTTGATAGATAGAGCAATTCACAAACATGATCTATCAATGAATGAACTGCTTCCTTGACTGGTGCTTCAGAAATAAAGAAAGTCATGACAGGAAGATGATCTTTGTGTACTCCTTCGGCTCCAAGGTTAAGTTCTCCTGACTCAACCTTTTCTCTGAATATGCGTTTCAAAACTTTGCAGCTACTTGTGGGGTGATTGACGAACCTGTGGAATCGGCGGTAAAGAGGATTTTCCATGTCTTCCTCAGTTGGGTCTCTCCTGACGTATGGCAATTTGATTGCACCATCTTGGATCCAGCCGTCTAATAGTTCAAGCACTTCTCCAATGGGGAGAGGAAAATCAGGTGCATCATCACAAGCTGCAGCATCTGTGCGTTGGCCAGGAGCCTGCGTCTCTGGTTTGTCCTTCTTTTGCGTTTTTGGAGGAGCTGCATCATGCTTGTTCGGGGATTCAGCCTTGCGCTTGCTCCCTTCTGCAACAGCGTTTGTAGAGGACTACAGGTTGTACTGCTTGTTGATCAGGTGTCTGCTTCCTCGAGTGTCACATGATTCCTCAGTCTTTGCTCTTTTTAACAGAGCAGGTGCAGTGGTTGCTGATCTCTTTGCGGCTTCGTGAAGTTCTGAGAAAGTCTGGAATCGAAGATTCTCCAGTAGAGCTCTGTAGACCGGGAGCATGCCGTTGATACACAAATCTACCAGCTGCTGCTCTGTGACATTTGGGTCATGACAGTCCAGGGCCTGGACTCTGAATCTTTTCACGTAATCATTGGGATTCTCACTGACCCTCTGAAACATTCTTTCAAGATCAGAGAGAGTGACTTGCTCTGAAACGAAAAAGTACTTCCTGTAGAAGGCGTTGATCATTTCTCCCCAATTGTTGATAGTCTCCAGTGCGATGTTGTTGTACCAGGTGTATGCTCTGCCTTTCAAGGATTTTGAAAACTATTTGAGACGAACAACATGGTTATGTTCATGGTCTCCCAAGGCTTCGAGAAAACAAGAGACATGTTCTCGAGCATTGCCAGTTCCGTCATACAGAGTGAAAGTTGGAGAAATGTAACCTTTTGGAAGGGGAATCCTCTGCGTAGCGGCAGGATAAGGAGGTTGGTGACGATGGACATGTGACGTCTTGTCTTTTCCACGGTTCTCCAGAAGGCGCTCCACATCTTCCCGAGTAATGAAATTTGATGGTTCCTTTGCTGATGAATCTGCATCTTTGCCAGTTTCATCATCATCCACTGTATGGATTGAGATTACTTAAGGATCAACAACATCTGAGGATTTCTCCTTCTCTTTTCCCTTTTCTCGAGTCTTCTCTATCATCTTATCAATAAGAGTTTTGAGATAATTACACAGCTCCTTCTGTGTAGCAGCCATGTCCATCTGATTCTTTGCGAGAGTCTCCTGCACTTTGATAAGATCAACGATGGTAGGTGGTGGATTTCCTCTAACTTATTCAGGGTGTCGACCGAACAGAGGATGACCTTCAGCGTGAGGAGGAGTAATGTCACCACCGTCAGTGTTGGAGGACGGAATTGTTTCCGGGATATTCTGATTGTCATTGTTGTTGTTGCTAGTACTAGCGTCGTTTGTGTTGGTACCTGTAACTAACCCAAACCTAAGACCATCCATATTGTGAAATCGTGAGATTGCAACCGAGAGATTAATCTCCCACTGTGGTCGCCAATCTGTGAGTGAGGAAACACGATTTGCTGGATTTTACGGAATTGAAGAGTCGACCGTGTGGAGACTCTTTGAACCGAGCGAAATGTTGAACCTTACACAGATGCACTGCAAGAAGGGAGTGCTTTAAGTTCGAGAGATCAATCTGTAAGACCCCGGCCTAAACCAAGAACAATGGACGTTCCAGAGTCAGTTTGGTCACAAGAGAGGATGGGTTGATCTGTAGGAGGGAAGCTGAGAAATACGTGAGATCAATAGTGATCTGAGATTGTATATGTGTTGTGAATTCAACGTGAAAATGCTCTGAATGATTGAATTTTGCTCAATTGAGAGTAATTTCTGTGAGTTCGTGTAGACGAAAGATTGTTTGTATGAACTTTGATGAGAAATTGCTCGTCTTAGCGAATGTTGTTCGAGTGTTCGAAAACTTGTGTCTTTTCAATCAGGATTCATAGACATTTTATAATGCCGTAGTTGAAAACACCATGATCCCATGAAGTGTGACAGTTGCTGGAATCAGAGAATGGGAAATGGGGAAATCATGTTAAAACCAATTACTCATCGTGCGGAGACTTGGTTAACTTTCCACCCACTACTTTGCTGACTCTTCCAACTGATTGCACGACTTGCTCACATTCTCATCGTAGGTTAACACACGTGCCGTAGACCGCCAGACCAAAACCCTAGTTAATATCCCCCAATGTGACACGATTGAAATCTCGTGATTTTGGAGTCAGTTGTTGACTTTATGGGACGATGAGTCCATGTAGCGCTGAGTTGAACATGTGTGAGTAAATGTTTCAGAACTCATGAATTTAACGTGTCTGCTGAGACGAGGTATCATCATAACCTAAGACGAGCAAAACTGTGTTGCTAAATTGTTGAATATTGATAGTTGAACCAACATTCTCTGGTTTGAGCAAATAATTCTAGTCCGAGCGAATACTGCTAATTGAGTAAATATTGCCGGTTCGAGCGAATATTGCTAGTTTGAACAAATATCGTTCTTTTAATGAATTGTTGGTAGCTGGACCAAGTAAAATATTAATTTAAGTTACTGATTGCTGGGTTGAGCAAAATAAATACGAATGTTAATCATGGAATCAACATAAAATTATCAGAGTCTTCGAATCTGCTCAGAATTACGTTTCTGCAGAGCTCTGGATTTAAAACCCTAATTTTACCGAGATAATGATTTATTGCAAATCACATAAGACCGGCTACATGGGATGACAGGTTCACCATATAACGCCCAAATGCTCGAATGAGCAAAAATACCAAAGTCTCTTGAGGACCAGTTGGTGAAAGAATGATTAAATGTTGGTTTAATCATTTACTGAAATAATGCTCGTGTGAGCGACAAATCATAAAACCTGGTTTTATGGAAAATATGAGGGACCGACCAAGAGGTCATGAGACCGGCTCTTGATGGCCGTGGGACCAGTAGATGGTCATTTGGGCAAACTTCCAATTGTTTGGAAAGAGTTTGAACCTAATATGAGCAACTGAGCAAATTAGGTTAAAATCATTAAAGCACGCGGGACCAGCTGTTTGCAAGCCTCAGGGTCACCCTTGGTCGGTCAAGGGGATGTGCCAGTGTCACCATGATGTCCGTGCTTCAGTCCTGAGAATTTTGATATTTTGTGGTGCACGTTTGAGCAACATTTGGAGAAAATATGAAAAATCCATGGTTTTGCTGAAACTGGGAAAAATACATGAGATGATGAAAATAATAAATAAACATGGAATCACAAGGTGTGGGACCGGCCACGTCTAGGGCATGGCCGGCCGGCTGACACGCGGTCCCACATGCTTTTCCAAGTTTTATGTGATTTTATGTATTTTTCTCTGATTTAAGGGAAATTCCATGAAACTGGAGAGTTTGGCGAAATTAGGGAACTTCCATGAGATGAGAGACATAAATTAAAATATAAAATAAGGAATGGCAGTGTGGGATCGGCAATGGCCGTGGCATAGCCGGCCGGCCAATGGGCGCGGGTCCCAAGGCACTCTTCCCAATTTTATGTAATTTTGATGATTTTAGATAATTTTCATAAAATCAAAGGGATTTGTTGAAATCAGGGAGTTTACATGAAATCAGGAAACAAAACACCAAATAATAATAAAATAATGGGCGTGTGGGACCGGCTAGGGCATAAACGGCCGGCTAGAGCCTGGTCCCACAAGTTTTCCTAATTTTTTAATATTTCCATGATTTTAGAGAAAATACATGAAATTAGGTAATTTTAGGGAAAATTCATAAAATCAAGGAATTTTCATAATTTGAGAAGGAATAATAAAATAATGGGACGTGAGGTGTGGGACCGGCCACGACAAAGGCATGACCGGCCGGCCGGCGGTCCTGCGACTCCTTTCCTAATTTTATTATTTTTGATAAAATCATGTGATTTAGATAAAAATACATGAAATTAGGTAATTTTCATGATTTTAGGGAAAATTCATAAAATCAAGGAATTTTCATAATTTGAGAAGAAATAATAAAATAATGAGACGTGAGGTGTGGGACCAGCCACGACCAAGACATGGCCAGCTGATGCTCGGTCCCGCGACACCTTTCCTTAATTTTATTATTTTTGATAAAATCATGTGATTTAGATAATTTCTTTGAAATAAAGGAAATTTGCTCGAACAAGAGGATTTTCATGAGATCGTGAAAATAGTAAAAATATGATAAAATATAAAATTGGGCGCATGACTAGTCACGGCATGACTGGACGGCTGGTGAGCCTAGTCCCCTGGCACTTTTGCTTAATATTTTATTATTATTATTTTCCCTTCCTATTTTGCATAGGTTCCTCATTCGTTCGTATTTTTGAAATGCTCGTTCGTGCATTCAAAATGCTGGTCTGTGCATTATCTGCTAATTACACTTGCACCATTTTTGTCAGGGCTTATTCGATGCTCGATGCCTCTTTCGTTGAATATTTATTACTAACCTGTGGAATTCTGCTGGGAAGAACCACTGATTGAAGTAACAAAATATAACAAGGAATCGTAGAGTATTGCTGGATATTCAGGCGATTAATTGACGACTCGTAGAATATTACTAGATATTCAGACGATGACTCGTAGAATATTGCTGGATATTCAGACGATTTAAGATAATTAATTGCTGGCTCTATACTAGAAGGGCTTCCTGTCTAGGAGCATTAATTATCTGAGGGTTGAGCAATATGAACTTGCTGGAGTGTCATATTCCTCTTGCATAGTCGGGGAAAACCTGGTTACATCCCGAAGACGTTGTCGCTCTATACTAGCAGACATGCTGTCTAGGAGCCGCCCAATCTTTCGATTCTATACAATATGAGATTTTTCGTGTCCTCAGCTGAGATACTACACATCTACATCTTCTCTGAGAGAATTTCTCCATCAGAGGTGGTATGAGCTTTCATGCATAGAGACATGAGTCTCGATACTCATCCGATTTCCGGATCCGGAGTAATTACTGAAATTGCTTAGTATTCATGAGATGTGTCGTGGCCTTAGCTGAGAGACTACACATCTACATGTACTCTGAGAGAAAACCTTCTCAGTCAGAGATTTTATGGCATGAGCTTTCATGCTTTGATGAGAGACATGACCCTCAATACTCATCCGGTTTCCGAATCTGGAGTATAGTTTTACAATTCTACCCTTTGTCGAAAATCCACCATCTACAATTACTACGCCTTTTAACTTGTCCATGTTGATGAGATTGCAGTAGCCTCCCAAAATAACTTCTGCTACTAGGTATTGTTCGTCTGTGGAGTCGGACGAAAGAGGCTGAACGACAACTTTCATTACCATGTCTCCAACTTGGAATGGGTTTTGATGTTGCGCCGCTATTTGATTCTTGATCCATTATTGTTGACTAAGATAGCTTCCAAACTTTTGATGAAACACTTGAAGGGGTCGGCATCCCATTCACATCTTCCAATGACGCCCGGGTTGATAATTGGATCTAGTCCCCAGGCCTGGGAGGGAGGACAAGTGACTGGTTGTAGAAAGGGTTGTTCGATGAGACTTACTTGTGTCCGAAATATGCGCATGTACGCCAATGGGCTCTCTCCAGGCAGCTGGGTTACATTGGCAAGTTTTAGATACGGCAAGATGTAGTCCTTAGGGTCGGACGGCTTGTTGGAAATTCTTTCAGGTACGGACACCGGCAGAGGACATACTCCTAATTTTGCTTTGTTGTTATGCACCCATGAGCGCCCCAGAATCATGTCATAATTTGGGCATTCTTTGACAATGTGGAATTTTCCGTGTGTTAAAGCATCTTCCACCTTGATTTCGAGATTGATGTAGCCGTAAGCATTCATTACTTCTCCTTCTGGGTTTTTGACCATAATTGGGGAGTGAGTAGCCTCTTGCTTTGAAAAAACCCCGCAGATCTCAAAGTATTGACAGTAATAATGTTGAAGTCAGAGGTGGCATCGATTAGTGCGCTACCGAACTCGACATCCTTCGTGTGAGCAGTGGTCAGCAGTCCCCAGTTGCACTTTCCAACGGTGTTTCCCAAGAGAGGTTGGGATTTGGGAGCAGTTTCTTCGACAGAAAAGAGTCGTCTGCGCGACACGACGCGGTTGAAGGCTGTAAATATATCTTGACGTTGCGCTTTAGAGAAATAGAGGATTTCACACACACGCTGCATCATGGACTGCACTGTCTTGTGGACAGAGTCCCCAGAAAGCATACATCTCCTGACTGGAAGGGGATCTCTATGAACTCCCTTATTACCTAGTTAAAGTTCTCCCGCCTCCACCTTCTCCTTGAAGATACGTTTCAATCTATTGCATTTATTGGTCGTGTGATGGACAAACCTGTGGTAGCGGCAATACTTGGGATTTGCCACCCTTTCTTCTTCAGTTGGCGGATGCCTGATAGGTGGTAGCTTGATGGCATCATCTTGAATCCATGCTTCCATAAGTTCAATTACCTCCTCGATTGGGAAAGGGAAATCCAGGGCAGCTTCTCCGGCTTCTTGGTGTTGCACATGAAATTTAGTCGCGACCTTTCGAGGTGGAGCCGCCTGATGTATTGGTGTTGCACGCTTGGGTGGCTGTTCTGCTGCTGGGGCTTTCCTTTTCCCTTCTTCACCCACCACGCTTACAGAAGGTCCAGTGTTATATTGCTTGTTGACGAGGCGTCTGTTTCCTCAAATTCACGTGTGTCTTCACTCTTGGCCGACCCGGCTCTTTCTAACAATGCTGGTGATGTTGTGGCCGACCGCTTAGCGGCTTCATGAAGTTCAGAAAATGTCTGGAAGCGTAGATTCTCCAATAGGGCGCGGTAAATGGGAACCATTCCATTGATGCAGGACTCCACCAATTGTTGCTCAGTCGCGTTTGGGTCGTGACAATCCGGTGCCTGAATTCTGAATCTTTTGACGTAATCATTTGGATGTTCATTATTTCGTTGGAACATCCTTCCTAAGTCTGAAAAGGTGATTTGCTCAGACACAAAGAAATACTTCTTGTAGAAAGCTGCAACCATCTCACACCAGTTGGATATTCTGTTTGGTGCAATGTCGTTGTACCAGGTATACGCTCTTCCAATAAGTGACTTTGAAAATTCTTTCAAGCGGAGGACATGATTGAATTCGTTCTCACCCAAGGATTCTAAAAAGCGAGAGATATGTTCACGTGCATTACCAGTAGAAGGAGAATTGAGGAGAAGAATATCCCCTCGGAAGAGGAACTCTTTGCACATCAGGAGGATACGGAGGTTGATGCTGGTGCATGTCCATCGGGTTTTCTTTGTCTCGATTTCGGAGAAGTCGTTCCAAATCTTCTCGTGTGACGAAATTGGATGGATGATTCCTCTCCAACGGGCGGCCTCTTCATCTACAAGGGTACGCCCTGCTGAGGTATCGGTGCCAGGGGTATTAAAAGTGCTCCTCATTGGCTCTGGTCGGCGTGGTTCCTGCGGTAACCGCTCCGTCAATGTCTTGAGGAAAGTAAGCACCTCTTTCTGAGTTGAAGCCATGTCCGTTTGAGCCTTAGCAAGAACTTCTTGTCTTTCCATCAAATCAACAATGGTGATAGGGGGTTGGCCTCCTCTGGTTCCTCCAGTCTCTCGTCCCGATGGTGGAGTGGCGGCGACTCTGGTGACAACTGGGGGCGTCACGCTTGAAGAAATATTTAGGGTGGCGGCAGCGGCTATGGCCCTGGTGATCAGAGGTGTAACGCCTGAGGGAATGCTTCCTGTGCCGCTGGTGCTGATCATGCTGACAGGTGGTACATTGATGCCACTGGAAGGGACGTTGATACCAAGGACGTTCTTAACGCTGGTAACATCATGGCTTTTTGCTGATCCGGATCTGAGCTCTACCATCTTGAAATTGGGATTGAAAAAATGAAATTGAAAATTGGAAATTGATTTTGCAACCGAGAGATTAATCTCCCACTGTGGTCGCCAGTTCTTTATGGGTAAAAACTGTTTCTGCTGGTTTTGGTAAATTTGGATATGTGGATGAGAAACGAGTCTAAACCTAAAACAAATGCACTGCACAGGAGTACTTTTAGATTCGATAGATCAATCTGTACAATCCTTGCCTAAACCAAGAAATGGCCGTTCCAGTCTTGCTTCGGTCACAAAGTGAAGGAGAAGGGTTGGTCTTAGAGAGGGAAGCGAAGAAGGTGTTGAGACCAGAATGGTTAATTCTGAAGGTGTGTCTATTTTATGACTTGTATCAGAATTTGGAACTGGCTTGCAGAATGAAAGCTATCAGTTCTTTGGTATTTTTCTGGATACTGTGTCGTTGTTCTCACCAAAAATGTTGCTTGATGGGAATAGGTAAAACCTATTTATACAAGTCATAATTGAATACACCCTGGTCTCGTAGGAAGTGGGAGTGATTGAGTGATGGAAGAGTGGAGTAACGTGTAACTGCCAGAAACCACGCCCCACTATGAAGGAAGCAGGTTTGTTTACACCCACTACTTCTTTCCTCCACTAACTGCCCTGTTTTCCTGCCACTTTCTTATGATGGACGTGTTGCACGCCGCACGCTGTAAACCGCCAGACCAATACCCTGATGAGCATCCCCCAGTATGTAACATGTTTGATGTCTCGAGTGTTTTCGTGAAAAACGTGTAGCAGATTGCTACGTGTGGAAAGTCAAAGTCAAGATACTTGCCATAGGAAAATAACATGTGATGCTATTAGGCTTGCCTTGGCTGGCCGCCTAAAACTTTCCACAGGCCTGTCAATTCCATGGTGAATTTGGACGACCGAGATTGTAGCTTATGAGAAAGGATGGCCACTGATTATGGCCACATCTTGTTGTATAACAAAGTGGCGTCATTGGCATGGTGGCACCTGGCGTAGCCATGGCATAGCGGCATGCCAGTGGCGTAGCCGTGGCAGTTGTTTTGGCATATTGGTGTTAGACCCAAATATGGCTCCGGCAACATTGGCCATGTTGTTAAGTTAAACTTAAGGCCTTAGGAGAATCACTTGACCTAGTTGGCATGGCGACTTTATCTAGATTAGGGTTTGGCGTATCGAAATCCTAATTAGCACATGCGCTGCGCACGGTGGCGTGGCTGACATAGTTAGCGCATGCCAGTGGCACGATGGTGCAAGTAGCGCCTGACGTAGCCATGGCCGCTAGATTTTGGCACATTGGTGTTAGACCCAAATGTGGCGTGGAAACATTGGCCATGTTGCCACATCAATCCCAATGCTCTGGAAAATGTTACTTGGCTTGGTTGGCGTAGCAATTTTGCCTAAATTAGGGTTTGGCATGCCAAAGCCCTAATTAGTGCATACGACATTGCGACATGTGGTCGTGGCGCATCGACGTTTTGTGAAAATGGTTCCATAGCCACGCCAAAGGAACCACAGCCAGGCCATCATATGGAAACGGCCACAGGAGCAAGGATTTCCACGAGTGGCTATGATATGGCGTCTTTATTAGGGCTTCCTGGGTCCTGCACGGCTCGTGGCATGTTGTGGGGCCCGAAGTGGCATAATTTTTTCCCCGACTGGAAATTAGGGTTTCGACCATGCAAGGTAGTGTTTATGGTTAGGATAACCACATTGAAGTCTGTTATGGCATTGGCCACGAACAGAAGATGGGTTGGCACGTAAGTGCATTATTTATTCCTGGTATGTTTCCAAAAGAGCGGGTGCAGTGGTTGCCGACCTCTTCGCAGCTTCGTGAAGCTATGAGAAAGTCTGGAATCGAAGGTTTTTTAGCAAGGCCCTGTAGACCGGGAGCATGCCATTGATGCACAAGTCCACCATTTTTTGCTCCGTGACGTTTGGGTCATGACAATCCAGGGGTTGGACTCTGAACCTTTTCACATAATCATTGGGATTTTCACTGACCCTCTGAAACATTCTTCCAAGGTCGGAGAGGGTGACTTGTTATGACACGAAGAAGTATTTCCTGTAAAATGCGTTAACCATTTCTCCCCAATTGTTGATGGTCCCTGGTGTGATGTTGCTATACCAGGTGTATGCCCTGCCTTTCAGAGATTTTGAGAATTCCTTGAGACGGACGACATGATTATGTTCATGTTCTCCCAAGGCTTCGAGAAAACGAGAGACATGTTCCCGAGCATTTCCAGTTCCATCATACAAGGTGAAGGTTGGAGAAACGTAACCTTTGGGGAGTGGAATCATCTGTGTAGCGGCAGGATAAGGAGGTTGACGATGATGGTCATGCGATGTCTTGACTTTTCCATGGTTCTCTAAGAGGTGCTCCAGATCCTCACGAGTGATGAAATTCGGTGATCCCTTCGCTGATGAGTTGTCGGCAACAGTTTTGTGGACTTCGTCGTCTTCTACTGTATGGATTGGAATTACTTCAGGACTGTCGCCCGAGGATTTATCCTTATCCTTTCCCTTCTCTTGAGTCTTCTCTGACATCTTGTCAGTAAGAGTTTTGAGATAATTACACAGCTCCTTCTGTGTAGCATCCATGTCAGTCTGGTTCTTTGCAAGAGTCTCCTGCGCTTTGATAAGATCAGCAATGGTAGGCGGTGGATCTCCTCTGACTTCTTCAGGGTGTCGTCCGGACAGTGGATGACCTTCGGCATGAGGAGGAGTAGTGTCACCACCATCAGTGTTGGAGGTCGGAATTGTCTCCGGGATATTCTGATTGTTGTTGTTGCTAGTTCTAGCACGGTTTGTGTTAGGATTCGTAACTGAACCTAACCTGAGATCAACCATCTTGTGAAATTGTGAGATTGCAACCGAGAGATTAATCTCCCACTATGGTCGCCAATCTGTATATGGAGAAAAATGATTTGCTGGTTTTTAAGGAATTAAGGAGACGACCGTACGTAGGAGACTCCTCAAACCGAGCGAAATGTTAAACCTCACACAGACGCACCGCTGCAAAGGGGGTGCTTTAGATTCGAGAGATCAATCTGTAGTACTCCGGCCTAAATCAAGACAATGACCGTTCTAGAGTAAATTGGGTCACAAGAGAGGATGGGTTGATCTATAGGAGGGAAGCTGAGAAATGTGTGGAATCGATGGTAATCAAAGATTGTGGGTGTGTGAATTCCGAATACGATAAGCTATGAGTGATTGAAATTTCTCAATTGAGAGTAGTTGCTCAATTGATGAGTTGATGATCTCGTGTTGTCGATGAGATGTGAGATTGATAATACTGATGATGATGATTCAATCATGATTCAGAGACTTATTTATATTGCTGGAATTGTAGACACCATGATTCCATGAAGTGTGACAGTTGATGGAATCAAGGAGTGGGGAAGTGGAGATCGTGTTTGAAACCAGTTGCTCAACGTGTGGAGACTTGGTCGATTTTCCACCCACTACCTCGTGAATTCCTTCAACTGATTGCACGACTTGCTCACATTCCATCGTATGTTTGAATACACATGCCGTAGACCGCCAGACCAAAACCCTAAGTGATATCCCCCCAAGTGACACGATTGACGTCTCGTGGTTTGTTAGTCAATTGATGACTTCGTGGTTTGATGGGACGATGAGTCCATGTAGTCGTTGAGTTGAACATGATGTTCTGAAACTCGTGAATTGAACATATCATGAGACAGAGGTATAGTTCTTACGATGAAGTGAGCAAGTATTGGTCATTCGATGGATCGTTGAATATTGATTGTTGAACCAATATTCCTTGGTTTGAATAAATATTTATCATCTGAGCAAGTGTTGCTCATGTGATGAATTGTTGAATATTTGGTCGTCTGAGCATGTGTTGCTCGTCTGATGGATTATTGGAATACTGGTCGATGAATCGAGCATAATTAATAAAATTAATGACCATGAGGTCGTCATAAAATTATTAAGGTTAGAATCTGGAATGATGATCCTTGGATTCAGAAACCCTAATTTGATCAATTGATGATCAATGCATGGTTCGTCAGAATTTCAACCATGGGACGGAGGAGGGAGCGATTACATGGGACCGTGGATTAACCATGTAGTGTCCATATGCTCACGTGAGCAAATATGAAGAACTCCTGAAGAGTTGACGATTTGTTGGTGAAAGAATGATTAAATGCTGGTTTAATCATTTATTCGAAAACGCTCGTCTGAGCCTTAGGTGAGAAAACCTAATTAATTATGACGGAGTGAGGGGCCGACCATGGGGTCATGAAACTGGCCCTGGGTAGTCACGTGACCGCCTGACGATCACTTCATGAAAATCCAAAGTGTTTGGAAGAGTTTTGGACCTAATACGAGCAATTGTGCAAATTAGGTCAAAAATGTGAAAATTGATGGGACCGGCTTCCGTGAGCCAAAGAGCTAATCTTGGTCGGTCAAGATAGCTTCCTCGTGTCCCCAAGGCGTCCGCGTCTCCGTCCTGAGAATTTTGATATTTTCTGGCGTGCAATTGGGCATCCATTCGAGAAAATATGCCAAAATTAGGGTTTCGACGAAACTGAGGAAAACACCATGAGATGATGAAAAATAATTATAAAATAAGGAATGAGGAGGCGTGGGACCGCCTGATAGACACATTTATGTGTCTATTTTCATCTCTTTTGTGTATTTTGTTAGTATCCATTTGTTCTTATTACGGTGTTTTTATGTTTGTTTAGGTGTTTTTGGAGAAAATACCCTTCTGTGGAAAGAGTTGCTCAAAAAGTGATGATTTACACCCCGGAGAAATGTACCGAAGGCACCCTAGAAATGCACCGGAAACGTCCCAGAAATGTACCGGAGGATCCCAGAAAAATTATCATTTCCACCCCAAAATTACTATTTCCACCCAAATTACTATTCGCACCCCAGCACTCTGGATAAGGGGCACCTTCTTCTCAAATTCAAATAAACTTTTTGGCGGGAAAATTGGTTCATCAACTGGCAGAATTTCAATCGACAAAATGAAGGTGTTGTGGTGCGATTCAATGGCTAAAACTTGGTAGGAAGATGTGATATAGGTTAAGGAACACGTTTTGGGCTTTTGGTTCGATCAAATTTGGCCATAATTAGCTGGACAATTCACGGAAGAAAAACAGGGAAACACGGGTTGGACACGGGATTGGAGAAGATTTGAACGTGTTCTTCTCATGCATGAGGGCTCTAGCAACGTTTTGGGACGTGTTTAAACACTTCTAGAGTGACCAGGATGGAAATCTATGCGTACCAGAGCAAGAATGGAAAGAAAATATTCCCAAGAATATTTTTCTTTACTGCCGAGTTAAAGAGAATTATATGGAGTAATTGAGGGAGATTCAACGAGCTGTAGGTGTATAAATATGTTCCCTGGGAGTACTAGAGAGGCTGTCGAGAGTTGGGAGGAGAGAAGGAACGCTGCAGATCGAGAACCATGATTTCTCTCTGCTGCTGCTGCTGCCATTGATGAAGATGAAGAACACGAAGAACGGACTCGCAGAAGCAGTCGTTTATCAACAGTGTCTAAGACGCACACGCGTGGGTCGTAGTTTTTCGTACCACAGCAGTTATCATTTATCGTTCTTTTTGTAACAGCTGAACAGCGCCTTTGCAACAGTTATTTCTGTTGCGATTTTTCTGTTCAATTGTTTTACTCATTTTTATCATTTGTAAACAACTTTTTGAGCAATAAATAATTATTTTGAGAGAATTTTTACTATGATGAGCTAAAACCCAACACTGGGACGACGGAGGAGGCCAAACTTCATACTTGGGGTAATTTTATTTAATTCTATATTAACTTTTTGCACCAATTTTAATTGAATTAAGATTTTAATTAATTATTTGTGATTTCATTTGATGGTTTATGCTTAGTCCTAGGGATTTTTGATATGCCATGCTTAAGAAATACAAGTAATATTTTATAAATCTATCTTGGCAATAAACTAGAGTTAATATTTGTTTTGTTTTGAACTATAATCGCCTAGAATTAAATTCTGAACCACTTGAAAATGAAAAATGGCCGAATCTTTAGTCCCAGTATCTCTCGCCCATTGTGACAATTATTGTGTATATATTTATTATTTTAGAAAACTTTAATCTTTACAAGTCCGAGCAACGAACTTTTACTACCACTTTCAAAACAACAACAAAATGGCGCCGCTGCCGGAGAATAGAACGAGACTGATAGGGTAACGAGCTTAATAGGAAACTCGTTCGAAAAATATTGGTTGCTCTTTAAGCACACTCCAAAGTTCATGATGGTTTCTGTGAGTTGAATGCGTGACTGCGCCGCCTTGTGATAGCGGTGAGGCCTTGGGTATCAAAGCTCCACTGAGCTTCCCTCGCCTCAATTCAACTTACTTTGACTTGGATTGATTCCAGAGGGGTTTGCTCAAATTGCAACGAATTCCCTTTCGAAAGATAGAAGCTGGTCTAGAAACAATCTAAGTGGAGCCATCATGCTTTTTGTTTGCTAGAAATCTTTAGGTTTGCTTTGGTGGAGTCGAGTCGGCCTTGTTTGTGATTGTATAGAATCCCTCTGTAGTTTATATTTCTTCGGTGATGAATCCTTTTGAAGAGACGCCACCTGCGATGACGTTGCGAGAATATATGTCTAGAAATTCTCGTTATCAAGAGACGTCTTCGGAAATGACTCTTGGTGAATATATGCGTGGGCAGCGATATATGGATACTCCAACTTTTATTGAGGAATCACCTCTAACGATCTATGAGAAATATTATAAACATAGACCATGTAGTTTGGAACAAAGATTGAGAATTCTTGAATTTCAAAAATTGTATCATGATGATGAGGATAGTGATGATGAAGAATCTGAAATATGTGGGAATAGTGATCAGGAATTTGTTACCCCAGTTGAGCCTTATAATGATTATATTATTTCTGGTTCAGATCCTAATAATTTTAAAAATTATTCACCTATTCAAAAGGACGAGGATTTGACTAGAGATACCCACGTTTCAGACGATGTAGTATATCCTGTTTACGAAACCGATGATGGTTTAGAGGAACCAGTTTATCTTGAGATCGAGTCAAACGATTTAGAAACAATAGTCTTAGATGAACTCGTAGAGATTAGCGAGGATGAACCTGACTTAGAAAAATCAATTGCCGACCTAGAAATTAGGGAGGTTATGACTAGTCTATCTAGAGACGCCGAAAACTCTAAGTTTGGGGGTGAGTATCATTCTCCATGTGCTTTAACTCTTAGTAAGGTCCCTTACTTGGGACTTGACATCAATGCCTCAACCATCTTACAAGATTATCTTCATAATCGTTTTCCAGAACCTAATGATATCCAACAAGAGTCTCAAATGTTAGAAACCCATCCTCTGGTTGATGTGGTTAACCCATGCAATAATACCAAGATTGATTTTGTTTTCCCACCAAATAGTTTTCTTCCAATTGTGGGAACGTATAGATTTCAAATGTGTCACTTATTAAGTTCTGAGACTAAGCCTAAGTACTTTAGGTTAATGGAATCGACACATTTTCCTAAGAATGACCACTACTCTCACTGTGGTCAACTATGTAAGTCATATCTGATTGACTTAGAGGATCCGCAATTATTTAGGTTATTACTTCGTGATTCTAAGTTCGTATTTGAGTTTTTACAGACTCTAAGACCTAGTGATTCGGATCCCATCTATGAAGAAACGCAGCCAATGAAAATATTCTATTTAGACCCTTTCATAGAACCTGAACTTGAACCGCAATTAGCGATAGTTTTCAGGAAACTAGGTAAGGGCATGCTATTCTTGTCCACTTTCTTGGTTCATTGCAGTTTCCTTTGGTCAGCTCTATTTAGTTTTGAAGACCCACAGTTATTTCGACTGTTACTTTATGGTTCGAGTTGACTAATCCTTTCCTAAGTCTGGATGAAGACTTTAAACTTAGCACTTCTTGGGAGGTATCCCATGCTCATGCAACACGGTAATATCTTTCCTTAACTCTTTTTGCTTCAAGTGGTAACAATTTCTCCTCGTTCATGCTGTTAATTTTATCATTGGAAACATTGAGGACAATGTTAGATTTAAGTTTGGGGGTATGGGAAAATCTTTTAGTTGCAATAAATAAACTCCAGAGCCTAGAAATTTATGCGTATTAAGGATAGCACTAACCAATCTAAGTGGATGGAAACATTTTTGTTTTAGGAGTTGAGGAACCAATCTGACTAGATGGAAACATCTATAGAGTCTATTCATAAAAGCACATAGCTCAGGTGTTAGAAATAACATGATAGTTTCGCCATATCTTGTCGAGTCCTTTTCACTTTCTATTTTTAGTTTTCTTTTGTTTCAAGTGATTTGGTGGGGCACACGATTCAAGTTGTTACCTTTGCTAGGGTGAAATAGAGTGACTGAGTTACCTTTTCCAAAAAAAAAAAAGAAAAAAGACCGGACCAGTTAGACCAATCGGAATAAGTATTAACACTTGGATAGCAATATGCGTGTGTTCTCCCTGTTTCCGTCGCCTAAGCAAGCGTGGAATGCAGGACCCGTGGGAACTATCGTGTAATCTGCTGACAAGAAGCATGCGCTTGGATCCAAAAGATCTATTCATGCCGTTAAGTTAAAAAAAAATGATTATTGTTATGTGTAGTCAACTGCTGGTTCCCTTGTATATGCCAGTGTGTTAATATTAGTCAGACCGGTATCTCAGTCATTTAGGTTAGGTTCATCTTGGCAGAGGCCTTCAGACAGATATGGGAAACACCGTTCACTTTTCAACCATCTACATTTTTCTTTTTCCATCTTCTTAATCTTTTCATGTGATTAGTCTGACTCCGAGTATGATGTCCATCGTGAAACTATCTTAGTAGAGCTCTGTCACTTATATGAATTTTAGTATGCTTGAGTGCAAACTCGTGTACAGCAATTGGAATTTCGCATCAGGGTTCTTCCTCTTAGAGTCAATAATTGTATGCCAACCAAGGAGGTTCTTTAGTGCTTTCCAAGGTTCTGCGTAGATAGCTAGGGTCTGGAGTATTGGTTTTTGTGGGTACACCTCTGATAAACCCACCCGAGATTAACTCGGTCACTTTTCTAGATTAGATTTGCTCGGGACTAGCAAATAATAAGTTTGGGGGTATTTGATAGACACATTTATGTGTCTATTTTCATCTCTTTTGTGTATTTTGTTAGTATCCATTTGTTCTTATTACGGTGTTTTTATGTTTGTTTAGGTGTTTTTGGAGAAAATACCCTTCTGTGGAAAGAGTTGCTCAAAAAGTGATGATTTACACCCCGGAGAAATGTACCGAAGGCACCCCAGAAATGCACCGGAAACGTCCCAGAAATGTACCGGAGGATCCCAGAAAAATTATCATTTCCACCCCAAAATTACTATTTCCACCCAAATTACTATTCGCACCCCAGCACTCTGGATAAGGGGCACCTTCTTCTCAAATTCAAATAAACTTTTTGGCGGGAAAATTGGTTCATCAACTGGCAGAATTTCAATCGACAAAATGAAGGTGTTGTGGTGCGATTCAATGGCTCAAACTTGGTAGGAAGATGTGATATAGGTTAAGGAACACGTTTTGGGCTTTTGGTTCGATCAAATTTGGCCATAATTATCTGGACAATTCACGGAAGAAAAACAGGGAAACACGGGTTGGACACGGGATTGGAGAAGATTTGAACGTGTTCTTCTCATGCATGAGGGCTCTAGCAACGTTTTGGGACGTGTTTAAACACTTCTAGAGTGACCAGGATGGAAATCTATGCGTACCAGAGCAAGAATGGAAAGAAAATATTCCCAAGAATATTTTTCTTTACTGCCGAGTTAAAGAGAATTATATGGAGTAATTGAGGGAGATTCAACGAGCTGTAGGTGTATAAATATGTTCCCTGGGAGTACTAGAGAGGCTGTCGAGAGTTGGGAGTCGAAAGGAGGGCCAGAGGAGCAGAAATCAGAGTTTTCAGAACTCTGTTGCTGCTGCTGCTGCTGCCCGTGAAGAACAAGGAATCGGCCACGGTTCCTTCATCCATTTGCAACTGTTTCTTCAACTGCTCTGCAACGTTTATCTTCATCGCAACAGTTTCTTCAACTGCTATGCAACGTTTATCTTCATCGCAACAGTTTCTTCATCATATTTTGCAACAGAGAAGTAAACCACAGCATTTAATTTTCCGTCACCACTTGTTTCTCTGTAACAGTCCAACATCGTCTTCGCAACAGGAACTGCTGTTGCGATTTCTCTGTTGCATTGTTTACTCAATTGTAATCAACTTTGGAGCAATAATAAAACATTTTGAGATTATGATTAATATGAGGAGCTAAACCCAACATTGGGACGACGGAGGGAGTCTATTTTCGTCATTGTGGTAAATTTAATTTATTCTTTTTATGACTTTTGCACTGATTAAAAATTGAAAAATGATTTTAATTAATTAGTTATCATTTTATTTGATGCGGCATGCTTGCTTAAATGTTTGATGTCCCATGCTTACGATTTATAACTAATATTCTGAGAATCTATTTTGGCAAAATAAGAGTCCATATATTTATGTTTTGAGCAGTAATTGTTAAGAACAAACAAAATATACCACATGCATGAAGAATTGGCCAAGTCCTTAGTCCCAATACCTCTCGAACATCTTGTGACAAATTTGTACATATATTTTCGTTTTAAAATCTATTCAAGTCCGAGCAACGAACTTTTACTTACCTCTTGAAAAATACTATAACACCGCCTTGGTCAAGGCATCGTCCGGTCGTGACCACGGTCCCGTGGTGCCTTTTTCTTAATTTTATAATATTTTGATGATTTTATGAAAAATTCATGAATTTTGAGAAATTTGATGAATTTTAGGAGTTTCCATGAATTGAAGGAGTTTTCATGAGTTCAAGGAATCAAAAGATATTAAAATAATAAAACAAGGGCGTGTGGGACCGTGGAAGGCATGGACGGCCGGCTAGGGCCCGGTCCCACGAGTTTCCCTAATTTTATAATGATTTTATGAAAAATTCACGAATTTTGAGAAATTTGATGAATTTCGGGAGTTTCCATGAATTGAAGGAGTTTTCATGAGTTCAAGGAAGCAAAAAAATATTAAAATAAAAAACAAGAGCGTGTGGGACCGTGGAAGGCATGGCCGGCCGGCTAGGGCCCGGTCCCACGAGGTTTCCTATTTTTTTAATATTTTTAGTTATTTTGATGATTTGAGGGAATTTTTCCTAATTTGAGAGAAATACCATGAAATCAAGGAATTTGATGAATTCAAGGAAAACTAATAATAAAACAAAGGGGTGTGTGGGACCGGCTAGGGCATGGCCGGACGGCCAAGTCCCGGTCCCACAAGTTTTCATAATTTATTTTATTATTATTTGATGATTTGTGCAAAATACCATGAAATCAAGGAGTTTTTTCATGAAATTAGAGAAATAATAATAATAATAATAAAATAATAAAGAACCGTGGGTGTGGGGCCGGTTGGGACCAAGGCATGGCCGGTTGGCCAATGGTCACTCCGAACACTCCTTTCCTTAATTTTATATTATTTTTTATGGATTTATGGAAGTACCATGAAACCGAGGAGTTTCCTCAAGATGAAGGAGATTTGATAAAATGAGAGAATTTTCATCAAATCATGGAAAATAATAAAATGCATTAAAAATATAAAACTGGCGTGGGATTAACCACGAGATGTTCGATCGGTCGTGTGTTCGTGCTCCCAGCACCCTGGTCAATATTTTTAATTATTTATTATTTTCTTCTTTATTTTGCATAGGTTCGTCGTTTCGTTGTATTTTTGAAATACTCGTTCGTGCGGTGACTGTTAGTGTATCATCGTTGAATACACCTTCACCATTCGAATCGGGGCTTACTTAGAGATAGCTCAGACGCCCGGTTGTTGATTATTTATTACTAATTGTGGAATTCAGTGGAGAATAATTCACAAAACTGAGTAATAAGATGTTTATTATTAATTCATAGGATCAGCTGAGGATTCGACTACGAATTCAGAATAATAAAGTGAGCATTACCATTCCATGGGATCGTAGATTCGACCATAGAATCGGAGTAATTAAGGTTTATCTATTACCATTCATGAGACCAGTTGTGGATTCGATCATGAAATCGGAGTAATGAGATAATATAGTTATTTCTATTCTATGAGATCAAGTTGTGGATTCGATCATAGAATCAGAACAACTGTTATTGTCATTCTATGGGACCAGTCGTGGATTGGACCATGGAATAGGAGCGATTGTAATTAGGAATAATTAACTTTGTGGCTCTATACTAGCAGGGCAAGCTGTCCAGGAGCATTAATCATCCCGATATGAGCTTGTCGGTAAGTCATATCCTTTATATAGTCAGGATAAACTCGTTGTTTGTTCCTGAAGACGTTATCGCTCTATACTAGCAGAGCAAGCTGTCTATGAGCCGTACATCACGTGATGCTATACAGAAATAATCACTGAAAGTATTCAGTATTCCTGAGATATGCCGTTGTCCGATCGTGAGACTACATATCCACATGTACTCTGAGAGAAAGTACTCTCCGTTGAGAATTCGATGAGAGAGCCGTGTCTCAATACTCACGTCTGATTGCTGAATCAGAGCTTCGTATAATTATGAGTTTATAATTTTAGACTTTTGTCGAAAATTCACCATCTACAGATAGATAAGTTCAAGTCTCCACATACCTTTTTAGTCGAATGAAGTTCCACTGGTTCCTCGTGTAGTTCTTCGTCTTCGTCAGATGATCTCCATGGAGTCTGGAGCTCAACTACACTTGTCTATCCTAGACCGAGACTTAGTCATAAGTAAACTAGAAATAAAGACATATAGTTTTGATCACTAATATTGACAAAAATGCTTGAGATAGCAACGCATTCGAGATCGACCGAGCAATGCTCTAACAATCTCCCCCTTTGTCAATGTTAGTTGAAAAAACTATCAATACATATAGATTACATAAAACTTAGTAACTTCTCGTCCACATGCTTGATCTCCTTGGTGCTTCAACATTACTCGAAAACTTCGTCTTTTCCAAGTACTCCCATGATTCCATAGATGTTCAGTTCAACATCATAGTTGTTGAATTTCCGCAGCCATAACAATGAGAAAACAAAAGCTCTCGATCATTGTTATACAGTGTCATAGTATTATTACACAGCATCAAAGTTCTTATATCACAACTTCGACAACAATACTATGGTGATATGTATCACTCCCCCTTAGTCAATACTTCGTCTCAACACGAAAACCACTTCCCCTTACATAATGATCCGAAAACCATATGTATTTGTAGTGTGAACTACATATTAATTCTCCCCCTTTTTGTCAATAAAATTGGCAAAGGTACAAAAACGGGATCCTAATGAAATTTGCATGGAAACATTTCAAGACCAAAGAAAAGTACATATCAAATTTGTTTAGATACAATCATAAAGCCGAAGCTAAATGCATTCATCACGGAGTTTATAAAGATACAAGATAACTCCTCAAATATTCCACAGCCGCACTCCCCACAAAGATATGGAAATTAAGCGCAAGTTCAAAAGAACTCTCCCCTATTGGATGTCATTCCCGAAAGAACAACAAGAGCGACCTTACTTTTACGAGAAAAGAGTGATTTCTTTGGACACCAGAAACTACAAAATGATTTTGTAACCAAAATTCTCAAATAAACTATCCACAAGAGAACCTATGATTAATTTAATCGGAATACACAACCAAATTAACCATAAACGAATCTATGATTAGTCTAGTTGGAAATGCTCACACAAGAAGACTTATGGAGCCGCACAGTATATACATAAAATATGGATCAGGGAAGATCAATACTGTGGAATATACAAGGATTCATTCTATTTCGCATCACTATTTGCACAATGACATACAATAGACATAATCCTCGTAAAACAAAACATTTTAACCTATCTTCCATCAATAAATGACATAATAGGCTTAACTTTTGTTTGTCAAAAGTTCATCGATCTTGTATCAATACATGCATATCGACATATAAACGAGATAACTTTTGACAACGTACGAGACAATAATAGTTCACGGATGCAAACACACATATCCCATAACATATTGCAATATATAAAATCATAAAGACTGCAAACACCATCTTCCAAAATAACTTTAGAATTTAAATAAATAAATCTAAAAACATGAAGATGAAAACGTTGGACATAGCTATGTGTGCTCACAATAATGGCAATTCCAAACCCTAGTTATCCTTCTTAAACAAAAATAAGAATAAAAATTCTTTTAAGAAGTTTCCTAGACATTATAGAGCTTTCTCAGAGCATCTACTGAGAATTCCTTCTCATTATTGAAGAAACTATTGATTATGGGATCATTCAATTCCTCTAGATCTGCAGAAATGTCAGTTAACTCACTAAGTTCTCTTTTTAGTTCACACAAGGTGTTCTTGGGTAGAGACAACATTTGTTCATAGTGAGTTATCTTTTCCAAAGAGGAAACGATTTGAGATTTTAAATCATTTCTCTTGTTGATGAAATCTTTCACCATGCCTCTAAAATCATTATCATAATGACAAACAGATAAGAGACAGTTAGAGGAAGAACCTTCTCCATTCGTTGTCGACTTCACTTTCTTTATTCTTGAGGAAGATATTCCATCACAAAGATACACATTAACTGGTTCAATTGCATCTCTTTTTGTGATCCCTCTAGTCACAGGAGACATGAGACTGTATCTTTTGATAAGAAATGAGAAAGGGAGGACACGAAAATATAAACGGATTTATGAACTCAAAACCTATAAGACATTGAATGAGTCTTTCAGGATTTGTTATCCGCCTTCCATCTTCTAAGGAGAATATTTTCTTAGCAAATATAAGAAAAACATTTACAAAAAAAAAAAACTTGAGCCATTTTTGGTGCAAACCTCATTTTTCCCAAGCTAAAAATGAGAATGCGGATGTTACCAGCATTAGTTGGTGACCGAGTGAGCCATATGCTCACTCCTATTATTTTTTCGTGGCTTATCACTGTTTGTTGTGTAAACAGATTTCTTACCTCGTCTAGATCTGGATTTTTTTAAAAGAGCATGGTTATCCGGGCCCAGATTCATTTTCTGCATGTTCTCTTGAAGTTTGGTGATTATCTTATTGCTCCTTCTGAATCTCCAACAAGTGTTCTGGTCATGCTTCCAACGTCCACAAAAGGAACAAATCATGAGGATTTTTCGTTTTTATGTGGCTCTTCCTGTTTAACACAATAATCAACAATCGTTGTTCCTTGATTAGTTGGAACAAACAACTTTGAGCTTGGAGTTTTTCTTTTGAACCCTAAACCATTAGTGTTCCAAAGGATCTCTGACCAAATAACATTGCTGCAATTTTGTCAGAGCTTCCAGATAAACTTTTCAGGTCATATTTGAGAGTGTTAATCTCTTCTTCCTTTAGAGACATGGTTCTGACGAAATTATCATTAAAACCCTCTATCTCAATATTTTTCGCCTGGAATGATGATTCAACTCTCTTCAAGGAGGCCTTTAGCTGAAGGTTCTCTTGAAGAGTCTCTTTATTCAACAGATCAAGAAACTATGTGTCATACTCAAGTTCTGAATCAGAAGTTGAAGAGGAGAGAGAATTTGTAGTAAGGGCAGTAAGTCCCTTGCACCTGTTAGACTCATCTAAGACATCCAGAGTAGTTTTGTCTTTTGTTGAATTATCTGAAGCATTAACTGAAGATGGATATTCATCACATCTATTCTTCCTCTTTATCAAATCCTTGACCTTTCTGATTATCAGCGATTTATCAAGATTAACATGATTGGAGCAACATTCATCAGCCCAAGACAAGTGAGAGGATACACCTGTTTTGGTCACATCATTAAGCGCGAACGTTCTGCTTGTGTCAAGATCAAGAATTTTTAACTTTCCTATCAGAGTGTTTCTGGAAAGTGTATCAAGGTTATTTCCCTCAACGATGACATGCTTCTTAGAATCGTATCTAAAATGGCAGCGATCTGAGAATTTTCATCACAATGTCCTTTTCAGGAATAGTCTTACCCAATGCAAAATATGCATTAACAATTTCAGACACTTTGTGATTAAACTCATCAAATGAATCTTCATCTGCCATACGAAGGTTTTCCCAATCGGAATTAAGGTTTTGAAGCCTAGCTTCCTTTTCACTGGTATTACCTTCGTATACGGTTTCTAAGATATCCCACGCATCTTTAGACCTAGTGAAATTTGACACATGGTGATGAATATTTGGGGTAATGGCATGTATGATGGCATTCAAACTGTTGGATTTTTGATTTGCAGCAAGTATCTCAGCAACATCGTATTCGCCAATATTCTTTGGAACAGTATTGTTACCTATTGCCACAACGGGAGCATCATAGCCATTAACAACATATACCCATGATTGAAAATCACGCGCTTGAAGAAAATCTCGTATAGCAATTTTCCACCATAAGTAATTAGAGCCATCGAAGACTGGTGGTACGCTAATAGAGATAACACCTCTGTCCATAGAGTCAGATCGCTACAAACACAGACTTTTGAGGTCTTAAACATGTTTTCCTGCTCTGATACCAATTGAAAATGCTGGGGTACAACAACTTCACCCAATATTTCGATTAGAAATCTGTATGGACTAACTCTAATATACTTTTAAGAGATTCAACTAGACAGTCAGGCTCAATCTTAATAAAAAGTATATCAAGGAGTTAATATCTCTATCTCTCGATTTGATCTATACTCAAACAAATAGAAATATGTGAGTCTTTATCAAATACAAGAGATATAAACTTGGATGGTACCAAAGACCAATATCCAAGGATCAATCAATTTCCAATCAACAACCAAAGGTTGGATTTCACAATTGATCGATACAACGCACAACCTGTGATATTTCAATGGTTAAATTATGTTTGGAAGGCACATCCGGAGGTATATTTATGTATGATACCACGTCTTGAAAATAGTTCACGAAACATACCACGAGCTTTCCAATATACCCGAGCCGGATACTATCTAATTAACTAATGACAGATGTATCCCAAAAATTGTCGCACTGATGTCGCGTTTGGATGGGCCATATAAATAGGAAAAGCATACTTCGGATACCATACCATTTCTCTCTCTTGAGATATGCAACAGTATCTCCCTGCGTCGCCTTCAAACCCTAGTTCATTTGGTGAAAAATATACCCACAATAGTGCTTTCGCCATCAAATTCATGAAACGTGAGCTAAATTCAATCCCTTCCTTCACTGTTACTCGAATGATTTCAATGAATTTGGGTGTTTTCCTAACTTTTGATTTTATTGTGTCCAGGGTTTTGGGCCTTCGGCACTGGTAAAAGCTTCATAACTGGTAAATTCTTCTTCATTAAACTTATTGATACTTAGTAAAGTGGTTCCATGGGTTTCTGATAGTTATTTCAATTCTGAAAATAATAAATTACTACATAGTCATGTTGGTGATATGCAAAACCATATGCATCGTGCTTATACTTAATTATTTGTTTATTTTACAATTGGAGACCCAATTAGGACAGGTAATTAAGGTTTTATCGCTGAATTTAATTTGTCAAGACCATGGTTTAGTTCAACATCTTGAAGAAGATAATTGTTTCTCCTTTCAGATACTGACCCTATAAAACCATATATCTTAAATACAGTCCTTTGACACCTTTGGGATTAAGAATCAGTGGATGTAGAATTCTTTGCAAACTTAAGTATGTGTAGTTCTTCTTTCTCGAAACCCACTAAAATTATGAACCTGATTTGTTATATATCGGCAGTTGAGTGAATTGCTGTGATGGTAAATTGATTGTTTGTCCATGGTGTTAGGGAAAGATGTCTGCTACTACAGCGGGAGGTTCAGCAGATACTGACCTCCAAGATGATGTCAAATCCAAAGAATCTTTAGAGACGGCTTTTGCATCTGTTGAATCGTTGTAATGTAATTCATCAGGAACCGAACCATAGTATGTTTGTTTCATTCGTTATAATAAAGTCTTTTCTTTCAGAGTGTTGTTTAGAGATAAGTTCTCAAGAGAGAAGATCCGGTAGTTGGTAATATGTTCTCCCTATAGTGCTCTATGATACTACCGAAGGCAACCGGTAATGAATTACCTAATAACACCACCATCTACCACTTGGTAAATTTTGTAGATGGTGAGGTTTGCCATTTGGAGATGCAATAATTTTTATTAGTAATGTAGATGATTGTAAGATGAACATATTACCAAAAGTTAGTTTTAGTCTTTTAGATTCATTAGCATTTGCGTTTTATAACTACATTGGTGTTGAAATTGTTAGATGGTTTGAGAATAACCTTGTCAAAGAATCCTCCTCCCTTCAAAATATTGTATTTGTTGCATATCCTTGGAAGAAACTGAATTGAAGCATCTCATGTGCATAGCAAGTTTGTTCACCCACAAAAGTATCGGGATAACTACCCGAAAGTAACAAATCACGCATCTATGAATCTTATGTCCACGATCAAGGGTCATTTGAGCGAAAAGTCTTACGCAGTCTTTGCTTCAACAACAGTTGGCCACTTCCTGGATATGGCTGGAACCCATAACAGCGGTATAATTTTGCATTATCTACTCTCACGACAAATTGTGATACAAGATGATGGTGATCCATTTTGTATGAACTTTGGGGTTGGAGGGCATATCTTGAGGTTTGGGATGAAAGAATTTTCACTTGCTATGGGACTTAACTTCAAGTTGATAGCGGCAACAAAGTAAGATCTAGATAACCCACTCCCAAAATGTATCGCGGATTCACCAATCATGAAAACTCATTTCCTTGGGGGAAAAAAGGTAGCAGTAAGCGAACTCCGGACGCGATTTGAGGAAGGAGATTTGACCACCTGCACTGACGATGAGAACGCTAAGTTGGCGCTTCTCTTTTTTGTGCACGTTTTGCTTTTGGGCTGCCAGGCGAGAGATGTAGTAAAGAGAGAATATTGTCATTTGGTGGACAACTTGAATAACTTCAACAAGTTCCCATGGGGTCATGTTAGTCTTAGAAAAACCATCCGCAACTTTCGATCAGCTCTCGTTGTGAAGGATGGAAAGTAAACTAAGAAAGCCAGTATTGTCAAGAAAGACAGGGAACCAGAGAAAAGTGGTCCGTTGGGCTTGCCGGCTCATTACAGGGTGTTTGGACTATCATACGCTCCGACAGTAAGTTCGCATATTCTGTTTAAATGGTCTTATTCATCTTGTATACTTGGGCGGTTTGTAGTTTGTACAGTTCAAGTTATAACTATTGTTGTTATTTCAGGCTTGTGCATTGGCAAGTATTACTGCAATTAGGGGTTTATGTGGACGGGTTGTGTCCAAGCATACTTGCGGTCGGTGGTGCACTATCATGGAACGTGTATCCTGCACAAACGAACCGAGATACAATAAACTTGTATCCTTGAGACAAGGGATAATAGTGGATTGTGATGAGTACGAGCTGTACAATGGTGACTCCCTTAGATTTCTTGGCATAGTAGATGATAAGGAGGTGTTGGAGGATACTGTAGAACCGTCTAATGTTCCAAAAGAATCTAGCAAGGTATATGAATCCTCTTGGTCGGGAATGACCAAGGAATTTGTGCGGGAGGTTGGCGTAGGACCTGGGTCAGATACTTTATACACTCTTACGGAGTCCCAGCTAACAAATATGCTTGTTATGTTCTTACGAGAGAAGTTGTCTCCAGCCAGCGTTAGTTATGTGGATAAAAACACCGCAGCGGGGACACATCGTGTGATGGAGACCGGAGTAACGCAGCGGCTTCCACACAGATGGAATCAGTCACTAATAGTGAAGCAGTTTTAAAATCAGAAGAGACGGTAAAGAAAGTAAGTACTCCAGATGATTACGATAAAGGGATGGAACAAAAAGAAGAAGAAGAAACCGATATAGGAGATGAAACATCTAATTCTCCAGTGGGTGCAGATGTAGAAACATCTAAATCCCCTGACGTACCCAAATTAAAGAGGCGTAGAATCGTAAAGGCGGGACCTCATATCTCATCTCTGTATGCAAGCCTTACTTACCAAAAAAAATCTAAAAATGACTATGATGGGGAAAATATTGAGGATCAAGGTTGTAGTTGCAGGAAATCCTACACTACACCCCTCACAAGATTTCATTAACATTTAACTCATTTTTGGATTAACAATCTTAATTTTATTGATGAATCTTTGAACAATCTTACAAGAAAAGATAAAGGAATCAAGAATAACCACTGCTCTAGATTTTCTCTCTCCTATTTACTTGCTTCTCACTCAAAAAAGATCTCTCTTTTTTCCTTTACAACCGAATGGCTATTTATAGGAAATTACATAGTGGATGACAGCTAATCTGTCATTTATTTTCGGATATGGTTTGCGAAATTCTCGCAACCTTACAAATGTTAATCTCGCAAACTCCCTAATTTTCGCAGGACCATCACATTTTTCTCATGATTTAGCTGACGTCCTTTATTATGTCATTTCTGAAGTTGTTCTGCGACACTGTTGTGTTGTGTTGTGTTGTTAATAATTTCGCTGAGGCATCATTGCTGCGAGATTCTGATCCTACATCTTGCCTCTTCTCATATCTTCTCGGCGAAGTAGAGAACGATGTGAGAAATGCCGCAGCTGTCCATCTCTTCATATTCTGCATTTATCACACGTATCCTTTCTCCCATCTATTTCTTGACACGTCTTCTGTAAACGCTGCTTTTCAACCGTTCACGTCTTTTCGCATTAATGGTGTTTATTTCTTCGAGTAAAAAAAAACATTCTCTATATATTCTTCTTACTCTTCTTTCCATTTTCTTTTTACTTTCTCTTCTCTTTTTACTCTCTCATCTCTGCAACTCTATCGTTCTTCCGTAAGTTCTGCTACTGTAATTCTTCCCTCTTCAATCTTCTTACTTTTCATCCATTCCCATATTCTATATTCAGATATGCCTCCAAGCGGTCAAAAACATGAGAAAAACTTAAAGGAAGTTCAAAAAGATCTTGCCGAGAAAGGTTTCACACTTTCTACCATTCCTGGTGAAAGTGCCAAGTCAATTCTTTCTATCAAACATTTCTCTGATCAATATTGTGATGATCAATCAATCATAGTTTCGTTGGGTCAAATTCTTGCAGGTCTCCCCATTCCTCTTTATGACCCAGATATTCTTTTGTTCTATGAAATTCTCGCTCACTCGGGATTTTCGCGAGCTATCTTCCAATTGAGTGGGGATTGCATCCATCTGATGCTAGAGTTCACTAATCGTGGTGCTGGTAAAGGATCTCTTTATTCCAAAGAACTTAGGGATCCTAAATTCGTAGATCTAGAGATAGTCGTTGAGAAGTATACAGTAGCGAATTTATTCGAAAATTATGAATTAATATCCATGAAGAAAGAGAATACTCGCTGGGGTATTCGCTTGAAAAGGAAGGATGTTATTGCTGAAGATAAAATGCTCATGCATGACATTGATTGGCACTCTGGTAAGAACACAACCCCTCGCCAATCCGAAGATGATAAATGGTGCGTTTTTCCCTTGATGCTGAAAGGACCTTACATTGCTAGGTCAAATGTTCTTCCTGAGAATCTCGCTACTTATCAACCTTGGGTATTCTCTTGGCCTGAGAAGAAAAAAGAGGTATGTTTCTTCCAGTTTCGCCCACTTTACATTTCTTTATTTTTCTTTATTCTTTTGTTCGCTGATTCTTGCGACATTCTACAGATCCAAAAACTGAAAGATAGCTACCATATGACTGGGAAAGCCAGTACCTTGTTAGATCTTCGCTCATACACAGATGAGGTAAGAAATATTCTTTTATGATTTTAAACAATATATTGTTGCCTCTATTTCTTATCTTCATTTGTGTGTGAAGATTATTGCTGAAGTAGAAGAATCCACCAGAGCTGCGACGGCTGGTGATAAGGGTAAAGATATTCTTCGCAAAGGAAAATCATCTGCATCATCTTCAAAGAAAAGAAAGAGAGGGAATTCTCCTCCTCCTCCTCCAGATGTTCATTTCCCTGATGGTTCTAAAGATGATGAAGACAACAAAGATGATGATGACGACTATGCTGCGAATAAAGATTCTCCACCTAAATTATCTATGGCACAATTATCTGGTATCTTCTCTGATTCTTGGAAAGGGATGGGAGATAATTTCCTCTCCAGTATATGCAAAGCTCTCGCAACTATTTGCGATACTCCTTTGTTGGATGGTGATAGTTCTCTTCGTGGGGTCTCCAGATCAGTGACTCCTAGCTTCCTAAATTCTCTCAATAGTTTGGTATGCCTTCGTCTTTTTACTTTTTCATTATTGTGACTCAAAATTTCTTTTTATTTAAGCATTTCTTGTATTTTCTCGCAGGCTGGAAAAGCTTCTTTCGCTGTTGCCTCAGATCTGGAGAGGAGACGCGAAATTCTTGAAAAAAAGAATCTTCAATTTCGTACAAAGAATGAGGAACTGGAAATTGAAGCTAACGGTCTTCGTGAGAAGAACGAACAATTAGAAGCTGAAGTCAAAGGTCTTCGCGGGAAGAACAAACAACTGGAAACCGACACTTCTTCGCAAAGGAACAAAATCTCTACTCTTCAAAAAGCTAATGATCATCTCTATGGTATGCAATTTTTCTTCTTTCTTTTCATTCATTCATCCTATTATCTTATCTTATCTGATTAATCCTTTTTGCAGACATTTATGGTCTTTCTGATGAAGCCATTCTTCTTCGTTCATTTCCCGATGCCCTAGATAATGACACTCTTCTTGAACATCTTAATAAATCTTTGAATAGTTTCTCTAATGATAAAATTTCATCTCTGCCTTTGAATGAACTTAAATCCAAATTTCGCCTATTAGAGATTGATCATAGATCTAGTTTAGGTTTAGCCAACCAATTTAAACGTTTTATCTCAATTCTAAAGAGAAGATCAATGAATTAAGAACCAAGATTAGCAAACTTATAGATGATAAAGATCGTATCTCTGATCAAGGTGTTAAGGCTTTGGCGAAATTCCAAGAGACTCTTCTTGAGGTTAAACTTGAACGAGATGAAGCCAATCGTCAAAATGTTGTGCTTAGCGAGAGAGAAAACCAAGTTCATTCTCGTCTTTTCATAAATAGTGATGATGAGTTCGCTTGGGCCGCGACAATCTTGGATAACGCCAGAAAAGATTTAGGTGTAAATGTTAGTCTCCAAGTTGAGCATACAGCCTTGATTAGAGATATGATTTCTGAGAGAGAAGGTCATTAACTGTTTTCCTTTATTAATCTTTGGTTTCTCACAAGTTTTTATCAAGTTACTGACTAATTGCTATATGCTTCGCAGAATCTGAAAGTAGATATCGCCAAAGAGTTGAGGAACTTGAAGCTGAAAAAGAGGAACTCGCAAAGAATCTTTCTTCTCGCAACGACAAATATTCTATATTAAAGAATCAAATCAAGATCACTGTTGCGAACTTTAAGAACGACGCTCTGCACTTTCGCCATCAAACTATTCAAATAGTTTGTGATGACCATAGTATTCCTCACTCTGATTATACTTGTCTCTTGGAGGAGATCCCAAAGAACATTCCTAGTCTGACCATCTCTGATAGCGAAGCTGATGATGAAGAATCTAATGGTGGTGAAGTACTGATGGAGATAAAGGTTCTGATGCATATGAAGAAGAGAACAAGTCTGATGCAAATGATGAAGGATCAACTAAGAAGTAATCTTTGTTTCTTTCTTTGATCTTCTGTAATACTTGTACATTTATTCCTTCTTTTTGTATATTTGCGAATTCTTTTGGTTCCCCATATTCCTTAATATATGAGTTTCTTTCATTTCGACCTGCATTCATTAAAACAATTCTTCTTTGCAATACGGTTAATCAACATAATCATTAATTTTTGAATTTTTGCGTAAATCTATCATGTGGAGACAAATAACATTTTCTAATTTCATTCATTCTCATACTTGCCTCTGTTATTTGTATCCAAATGAGAGATTTTGCAAATTTTTCTTATTTTGTGCCTCAACTTCTCAATTGTTTATGTATAATTTCGCAATCATATGCGAAGTGAATTTTGATTCTTTTCAAAATCTCATTCATGTGTGGTCTTATTTTGCCTTCCTAGTTAAAGGTCTTATTATGCCACCTCTTGTCATTGCGACAAAATCACAGGACGTCCTTGCACTTTCATGCAAAAACCCATTGATCTTGCCTTAACTTTTTTCTTTGTATTATTGCCTCTCCAGGATAGTTGAGACAATATGACAGGCCTAAAATTTCTTGCGAAAATAAAGCCCCATGACATTGTCGTCTTGCGACGAAATCGCAGGACGTCTTCGCACTTTCATGCGAAAACCCATTGATCTCGTCTTATCTTTCTTTTTTGTATTATTGCCTCTTCAGGATTGTCGCACAAATATGACAAGCCTTAATACCCTTGCGAGTAAAAAGCCTCATGACATTTGCGTCTTAAGACACTTATCAGCTCCCTAATGGAGGGTCCCGCCCTTATCTTCCCCTTAGTTTCACCTTCAAGGAGGCGTACCTCTACCATACAAGGTTGGCTCCTCCCATCCGGTCTTAACAACAACCAGTTGTTTTCGCAGCCTCTTATCCCTTTTACCTATAGGGCTTATGGTTACGAGACTGCACCCTAAGTGGGGTTTTCTTCGGGACGAGTGCAGTATAAGCCAAGACTTGTCAAGAATGTCAAGGTACGCTCCAGACCCCCCTGGCACTCTTGACTCAACCGTGTACCTCAGCGCATTGGTCAAATTCTGCACTCCTTGGGAGAGTCCTTATTACCTTAGTCTCCCAACCTAAGTCATATGCTTAAGCTGAGAATCCAAGGTGCCTCTCCCGGATGGGATTTATTGACCCCAAATCTCCATGACTCAGGTTCCGGGGGCGGTGTAGCCTTTCCCTGGGCCATGCAACAGGTACCCCCTTATATGACGTACTTTAGGTCTTAAATTTGCCTCTTGCGAAATTGTATTCGCGAACTAGGGTGTACGCAATAAAGGTTCGCCCCTTTCTCTTTTGTCATTGTTCTCTGATTGTCTTTTGTAAAATTCATTATCTCTGCGAGATTCTCGCACATCATCACATCGTATTTGCACTTCTCAATCTCTTTTTTATCATTCAGTAAAATGTATTTTTGAGAATTTTATTTGTTGCGAGAGTGTCGCAACAAATCAATCATTCATACACTTCTTATTTTTATTTACCTTTGCCATTCTCTGCTTCTTTGTTATTTTCTTCTACTACTTCCTTGGTAGTGGTATGTTCACCATTTCTTATTCTGAGTTAGCATTAGTTTCGCAACATTTCTTCTTCTTTTAGTTCGATTGCATCCACCATCAATCTCTCACTTCTTTGTGTCTCTTTGATTTTGCGTCGCCAACTTTCCTTCTTGTTTGCTCTTCCTTCGCAGGATTCTACCTCAGTTTCGTAACATTTATTTCCTTCAACCCAATCTCCTTTTATGATTCCTACACTGCTGGGTGAGGGAATTTGATGCACTGGTGGAAAGTTGAAGTTACACCTAGAATCCCATGTAGCCAAGGTCGACCAATTAATGCATTATAGGGTGACTCTACGTCAACAACACAGAACAGGATTTCAGAAGATATTCCCTTCAATGGAATTCGCATAGTAACCTCCCCTTTAGGCTTGTTGGCAGTACCATTAAAACCATATATCTTATATGTAGATGGTGTAAGATCATCATCTCTCCCTCCCATGGTTTTATAAGTATGATAGAATAAGATGTTCACAGAAATTCCGGTATCGATTAGAATCCTATTAATTTCCCATGACTCTTCAGCTTCACATCTTCATCTTCTTTCGGTTTTGGATTAATTTCTAATTTTACCACTAATGGATTGTCATGGACTTCTTCACCTCCAGGGACTTCTTCTGCGGCAAAAGAAATAGTCTGTTTCTGCCACTCCTCTAGCGGCGAGATTTTCGCAATATTCATAATTTCTCTTCCATCATTGTCTCTTGCGAACACTCTACTCAAAACATTGTCATGAAAATATTCAATTGTCTTGTATGAATGTACGATAGAGTGACAGAATAGATTCTTTGCTTTTGCACCAATTTCTAAGAAGAATGTTTCCTTTTCTTTTACCGTGTTTACTCTGTGATGCTCTAGTGGTGGTGGCGGCAATGGTTGATATTGTGGGTGCCCTACCAGAAAGTGGTTTAGTTTTCCTTGATCTATCATTCTCAAAATAATTCTCTTTACATTTCTGCAATAATTTGTAGTATGTCCGTGAAAATGATGATAAGAACAGAACTCATGACTTCTGCGGCTTTGAGGTGGTTCCGTTCCCATGTTCCATGGTGTTGGTATATTCTCCATCAAAATTATAGCTTCCCATATTTCTCCACAGTTGCATTCAAAGGCGGCATTTTGATTTCTTCCCATACTACTTTGTGACCTCCTTGTCCTCTATTATAATTTTGTGTTTGACCTCCATAAGTTTCTTGCGGCTGATCAAGTCTTTGAATCTTATTATTTCCACCATGATTGTAGAAATTTCTTTCTCTTTCATACTCTTCTTGATCTCGGCTTCCCATAGCCACCAGTTTCTGTTGATTGTTGCCCGTAAACTTTTCTTGTTGTATTTGCGAAGTGCTCGCCACTGTGTTTATTAGTCTAGGTAATAAGCTTGCATTCGCTGTTTGTGAATTGGTGTTCGCAACTGGGTATGATTTCATTTCATTTTGCCTTTCCTCTAGAGAAATATACTCTTCCTGAAGTTCTCGCAGTTTAGTCATTGTGATTGTATTCTTGACTCTGAAAATTTGGACATATAATAGATTGGTTGCGAACATAGCATTGATAAATGACAAGATCAAATATCTCTCATCCACACGGCCAGCCATCTCACTACACATAGTCCTCCACCTTTTGGTCAGATGCTTCAGACTTTCGCCAATCCTTTGTTTTGATCCGAACACATCTTCAATACCAGGTCGCGAAGAATTATTACTTATATATGCCCCCAAGAATGTGGTCTGCAAGTGATTGAAAGATGTTATTGTATTTTTTGGTAGACCTTCGAACCATTTTAACGCCTCTCCTATTAGACTGGATGCAAAATACTTGCACAATACGACATCATGATTTTCCCACTGCAACATGCACCTCACGTAGGCTTTAATGTGTTGAATTGCACAAGTTGTCCCATCAAAAATGTTGGTTAATGCGTGCAAATTTCATTTCGGAGGTATTCCTCCTAGTTGTACTTCTCTTGTAAATGGAGTTTTCACAGCTTCTTCTATAGCTTCATCTAATTGTGTTCTGCCTACTTCTCCTCTATTATTTAGCATTCCTCTCATTTCTTCCAATTCTTTTAAGATTTGTTCATTTATGCCTGAATTTTGATCCATTGATCTTTTTAATTTCGCCTCCCTTCTTCTGCGTTCATGTCTTTCTTCTCTCGCGAAATTTTGCATTTCTTCTTCATCATCCTTATCTCGTCTTCTCCCGCGGTTCTCTTCCTCATCTCTATCTTGAATTTGCATATGATGATGTCTCTCATTTTCCCCTCTATGATTTTGTTCATTTCTTATCAATTCCATTCGCTATCTTTCAGCCATCCTCTGTACTCTATCATACTCTTCATTGAGATTACCATTATTCCGGTTTTGTGTACGCCTTCTTTCTCGATTGTCGTGATTGTTCTGGAGAATTGTCTCCTGAAGCTCTTGTTCTTCCATTTCCGCTCTCAATCTTTCACGTTCGCAAGTTAAACGTGCTTGTTCAGCATAGTGTCTTTCAATTTCTTCTTCAATCGTTTGTTGATTTCTTTGAGCTTCTCTCTCATGTAAAATTCTCCTTCCGTCCTCTCGATTCCCTTCGCCATCTTGATTATTTCGTCCCTGACGTTGTTCATTCTCTTGATTTCTATCATTTTGCCTATCATCAAAAGTTTCATTTTGTGGAACATAACGATCATCAGTCCTTTCTCTATCTTCGCGATGTTCTTCATTAGGATTTGGTATTTCTTCTCGAATATTATTTCCAGCATTAACTGTGGGTGAGTTTCGCCTCATCTCTCTTCTAGTTGATCTTGAATATGATCTTGTAGTACTTCTCGATCTTATACTTTGTAGTCTCATGTTTTCCATCCTCAATTCGTGATTTTGTCTTGTTAGATTTGCACGTTCTTCCGCCTCATCTCTTCTTTCTTCATGTATTCTTTGTCTCAACGTTTCTAACACTCCAATTTCCTCATCTCCATGAATTATTCCTTCATCTGCTTCTTGATTTCTCTCTTCCTGTCTATGGTTCCTGGTTTGCTGCTCTTCTTCTACTTCTTCTGCTGAATTTGATCGCCAAGTGTATACACCCACTCTATCATAATCTGTTATTCCATTTGTACCGGTGTTTGCTGAACTGGCGGTTGAACTTGATTTTCTCCATTATTTCTCCTTCTAGTAGATTCTCTCATTTCACTTATCTCCCTACCAGCAAGTCTTTTACTTCTTCTTCTAGCAGTTGTCGGTTGTTCCGATACATTTCTCCTTCTAGCCATTCTTTCAATACTAACAGATTGTAAGAGATTATGTAAGTTTTTCACCATTTACTTTCAATTCTAATAATTCACAATATTAATCTTCAAATTCTTCTAGAACAATCTTCAATCTTCAACCCCTCCATGTTTCTAGCGCCATTATGTAGTTGCAGGAAATCCTACACTACACCCCTCACAAGATTTCATTAATATTTAACTCATTTTTGGATTAACAATCTTAATTTTATTGATGAATCTTTGAACAATCTTACAAGAAAAGATAAAGGAATCAAAAATAACCACTGCTCTAGATTTTCTCTCTCCTATTTACTTGCTTCTCACTCAAAAAAGATCTCTCTCTTTTCCTTTACAACCAAATGGCTATTTATAGGAAATTACATAGTGGATGACAGTTAATCTGTCCTTTATTTTTGGATATGGTTCGCGACATTCTCGCAACCTTACAAATGTCAATCTCGCAAACTCCCTAATTTTCGCAGGACCATCACATTTTTCTCATGATTTAGCTGACGTCGTTTATTATGTCATTTCTGAAGTTGTTCTGCGACACTGTTGTGTTGTGTTGTTAATAATTTCGCCGAGGCATTATTGCTGCGAGATTCTGATCCTACAAAGGTATCTCAAAGAACTGTAAAAGGAATCTGAACATTTACATATGGACAAGGCAAGTGTCTATCGCTTATTTACCATATTTAACTCGAAAGTCATTGTCTCATGATCGTTAAAATGCGTAGGGAAAATGTGGATCCAAAGGAAACCAAGAAGGCAAACGACCCACGTCCTAAGAAATCTCCGGTGGAGGAGATTGTAGAGACAGAAGAAAGTTTGAAATGGTATGAATATGTCAAGTTATTAGGATGAACATCACAACCATGGTACGACTGGTTATCAGACACTGTAAGTAGATTGTTTTATTATAGTTTATGTTCATGATATTTTATGAATTTACTCGTCAGCTTATCTATTTTGAGACATCTTGTAGATTGTTAATTGTGTATTGCACTCGATGCGCAAACACCCTGAATTCACGAAGAAAACTCGGTGGACCACAGTTGGTAGTTACTTCGCTGTGAGTACTATATGAAAACTATTAAACTTATCACATTTGCACTATAAACATACTTGCATTTTGTACATGTTAACGATGGCTTGTAATGTGCAGTTTCTCACGTTCTATTAAACATTGTCATGAAAAACAGCGGCACGCTAGAGATCAAACACTGAGATCCAAGACCAAAGAAAAGCAACAATTATATTATGCAAAATTGCACATGGCGGGGAAATACGACATTGATGGTAAACCATGGTCCGAGGTTGATGTGGGGATTAGTTTTTCCAATTGCTAGATGTCTCCTTTATATAGTTTTCAAATTAGGGTTTTCAATCTAAGTTACCTTGGTAACAAAGTTCAATATTCACCGTTAGATGAAAAACCTGATTCAACCAAGCTAATATCTTTCAAAAGTTAGATCGAAACTTAGCTTGTCACACACAAATGAAATGCATTAATTTAGGTTTGAGTAACCGTACCTAAACGTGTACACTTAGTTGGTTCACAAATAGTTAACCAATGGTTAGCCATATGAGCACTTTCATATTAACCATATTCATCTTTCTCATAACTAGTTCAAATGACTCATAAGAACTAGTTGAAGAGTTGTTCAATTGCTTAGGTCTTTATTCATAGACACAAATCGAAACAAAATCGATTTGATCCATTTGAATCAATTCGTGAACAATATACCCACGGTTTGCAAATATTACATTCCTTATAATTTATTGTTTTAAGTTCATGAACTACCGATTTGAGAAATGACTAGCTTGGGTACGCGTACGGGTATGCGTACCTTAGCTACCAGATTTGAGTTTACAAGCTCAATAGAAATTTTCGGTTTGAAAACTTCCGTGGGTACGCATACGGGTATGCGTACCTAATGTGACTGGTTTACTAGTTTTCAAACTACAAACTCGGCAAAAATTTTCGGTTGGAAAACTTCCGTTGGTACATGTACGGGTACGCGTACCCAACCTGTCTCCTTCACCAATACCGTATGCACACACTTGGTTTCCGGCACATGGATTTATACACTAATATGCGAACACACTATATATGCTTATATCTATAGTTGGTAATCTCAACTTTACATTTCAATCAATGAAACATTCTTCTATAATGTTATAACAATCGTTATTCACGACTATCGTCATCAAAGCTATGATTGAAACGTCATCATGACTTTTGTCATGGGTAAAGATGAAAGTGGTTAAAGCAAAAGCTTACCAACATTTATTTCGAGAAAAAGATAGACGAGTAAACTCGACTCGAAATAGCAAATATGTAGTATGAAAATTATCATACTTATATGACTATTGTCTCAAGAGTAGGAAATATAGTAGACTTTTGAGTGATAGATAAGTTCAAGTCTCCACATACCTTTTTAGTCGGATGAAGTTCCACTGGGTCCTCGAGTAGTTCTTCGTCTTCGTAAGATGATCGCCATGGAGTATGGAGCTCAACTACACTTAACTATCCTAGACCGAGACTTAGTCATAAGTAAACTAGAAATCAAGACATATAGTTTTGATCACTACATGCTTGAGATAGCAACGCATGCGAGTTCGACCGACCAATGCTCTAACACAGAGTCTTACAGATTGATCTCTCGAATCTAGAAGTAATCCTGTACAATACATTTGTTTAGGGTTTGAATTCATTTCTCATCAACACACCCAAATTTACCAAAAACGGCAGAATCAGTTTTTACCCCAAAACAACTGGCGACCACAATGGGAGATTAATCTCTCGGTTGCAAGATCAATTTTCAATTTCATTTCAATTTTCTCAAATTCAAGATGGTAGATCTTAGGTCTGGGTCAGTTACCAACCCTGATGCTTCGGGCGCTGATAACACTCCTGGTGCCAATATCCCTGCCGTTAACACCAATGTATCGCCTGCCATCACAGTCAACACATCGCATGGTGTTACATCCTCTAGCACCAACACCAGTAACGCTGGAAGCATCCCCTATGGCGTGACGCCTCCTATTACCAGAGCCAGAGCCGCTGCTACTCCTAATATTTCTTCGAGCATGACACCTCCGGTCGTCACCAGGGCTGGCACCATTTCTTCATCGTGACGAGAGACCGGGGGAGTCAGAGGAAGCCAACTCCCTATCACCATTGTTGATTTGATGGAAAGACAAGAAGTTCTCACTTTCCTCAAGACGCTAACGGAACGACTACCACAAGATCCGCGTCAACCTGTGGAGCCAATAAGGAGTACTTTTAACACTACTGGCGCGAGCGCTTCAATGGGTCGTGCATTCATAGATGAGGAAGTTCGCGTGGCCTCTGAACGCTCACAAGGAAGGGATCAACCGTCCAACTTCATCACACACGAGGATTTGGAGCGTCTCCTCCAAAATCGAGGCAAAGAAAACCCGGTGGACATGCACCAGCACCAACCTCCGTATCCTCCTGATGTGCAAAGAGTTCATCTCTCGAGAGGATACTCCTCTCCTCAGTTTTCCCTCTATGATGGTACTGGTAACGCTCGCGAACACATTTCTCGTTTTCTAGAATCCTTGGGAGAACACGAATACAATCATGTCCTCCACCTGAAAGAATTTTCAAAGTCGCTTACTGGAAGAGTGTATACCTGGTACAACAACATCGCACCAAACAACATATCCAACTGGTGTGAGATGGTCACCGCTTTTTACAAGAAGTATTTCTTCGTGTCTGAGCAAATCACTTTCTCAGACTTAGGAAGAATGTTTCAACGAAACAACGAGCATCCAAACGATTACGTCAAGAGATTCAGAATTCAAGCTTTAGATTGTTACGACCCAAATGTGACCGAACAACAGTTGGTGGAGTCATGCATTAATGGTATAGTTCCCATCTATCGTGCTTTACTGGAAGACCTGCGTTTCCAGACATTCTCTGAACTCCATGAAGCTGCTAAGCGGTCGGCTATGACCGCACCAGCGCTGTTAGAAAGAACCAGACTGGCCAGGGGTGAAGATGCACGCGAAACTCGAGGAAACAGACGCCTCATCAACAAGAAATATAACATCGGTCCTTCTATAAGCGTAGTAGCTGAAGGAGGGAAAAGGGAAGCTCCAGCAGCGGAACAACAACCCAAGCGTGTAGCACCAGTGCAGACAACTCCATCCCGGAAAGCCGCGGCTAAGACTCCTATGCAAAAAACTGGAGATGTTGTTCCAGACTTCCCATTTCCAATGAATGAAGTCATTGAACTCCTGAAAGAATGGATTCAAGATGACGCCATCAAGCTACCTCCTCTCAGACGACCGTCGACCGAAGAAGAGATAGCAAATCCCAAGTATTGTCGCTACCATAGGTTTGTCAACCACCCAACCAGTGACTGCAACAAATTGAAGCGCATTTTCAAAGAGAAGGTGGATGCAGGAGAACTTCAATTAGGAAATGAAGGAGTTCACAGAGACCCTCTTCCTGTCAGGAGCTGCATGATTTCTGGGGACTCCGTCCACAAAACTGTGCAGTCTATGATGGAGTATTTATGTGAAATTATGTATTTCTCCAAGGCGCAGCATCAAGACATGTTTGGGTCCCTCAACCGTGGCGTATCAGGCAAGCGTCAATTTCCAGTCAGGGAAGCCGCTCCCAAACCCCAATCTTTCCTGGGAAGCACGACTAATATATACAACTGGGGACTCCTAACCGCTGCTCACTTGAAGTATGTCTAGTTTGACAGCACACTGATTGATGCAGCATCTGATTTCAATATTGGCATTATCAAGACTCTGAGAGCTGCAAAGATTTCAAAGCAGGAAGCTGTTCACTACCCAACTATAATCAAAAATTCAGAAGGAGAAGCCAGAGATGTTTAAGGGTACATTAATCTTGAAATCAAGGTAGAAGACGCTCTAACGCATGCTAAATTTCATATAGTTAAAGAGTAACCGAATTATGATATGGTCCTGGGGCGCTCATGGATACACAAAAACAAGGCGAAGCTATGAGTATGTCCTTTGCCAGTGTCTATACCTGAAAGGATCTCCAACAAGCCATTCAATCCTGAGGACTATTTGTTGCCGTATCAACAACTTGCGAATGTGATACAACTTCCTAGAGAGAGCCCATCGTCGTACATTCGAAGATTCCTAACTCAAGTAAGTCTTATTGAACAACCTTTTTTACAACCAGTCACTCCTTCTTCCGCCAAGGCTTGGGGACTCGATCCGATTATCACCCTAGCCGCCACTAGGAGATGTCAATGCAATGCTGGTCCTTTCAAATACTTAATCAAAAATTTAGAAGTTGTCACAGTCAAAGACGATGAATTTTTGATTAAGTAGCTGTGCAACACCCAAAACCATTTCAAGTTGGAGATACAGTGGTGAAAGTTGCCGCTCAGTCTGCTCCGCCCGCGGAAGGGAAAGACGAGCCATACCTAGTGGCATAAGTTATCTTAGGAGGTTACTGCAAGCTCATCAACGCCGACAAACTAGAAGGAGTGGTAATACACTCACGATGGCTCAAACTTTCAACACCTAAAACGCTTTGCTACCTCTTTCCTCCAACGTTCCCTTTAATGTTTTCCCTAGCAATTTCCCTTTTCATGCAGTATTTTTAATCCCTCCAAAATGATTGCACTGCTTGCATTCATAATTAGGTTTTCAATTTGTCAGTTAATCAAAATATCATTTCCTTTTAAGAAATCTCTTTACTCCTGAATCATGAGGCAAAGTCTCCAACAAACCCGAACCATCATCATTACACATCGATTCAAACCAGGGAAAAAAACATGAAAGAAACATCTCATATCTTTCAAAAAGCACTGAAGAAGAGAATGCATAAAGGAAGAGAAAGGGCAAGGAAATGGTTAAGCGACCAGTATGTGATTTTTAGGGCAAGCGTCTTTGGTACACTGAAGTGCAGCCTGATTCAATGATGAAACGACCTATCAATCACCACGCTGATGACTCTTGAGTTTCTTGTTCAGGAAACGCGATACATGTGATGTACGGGGATAATGTTAAAGGAAAATTACAGGTTCGTGGCCAATCCTTAATTTTCATCTATTGCATCCCCTACATCAAGCTATTATTATTAGTGTTAGAGCATTGCTCGGTCGAACTCGCATGCGTTGCTATCTCAAGCATGTTTGTCAATGTTAGTGATCAAAACTATAAGTCTTGATTTCTAGTCTACTACAGCTAAGGTCTCGGACTAGGATAGAAAGTGTGGTTGAGCTCAAGAACTCCATGACAATCATCATATAAGACGAAGGACTACTCAAGGAACCGGTGGATCTTCATCGACTAAAAGGTATGAGGAGACTTGAACTTATCTATCACTCAAAAGTCTATTTATCTCCTATCTTGAGACAAAAGTCGTTTTGCTATATAGACTTAGATTATACACATTTGCTATTTCGAGCCGAGTTTATCTCGCCTATCTATTTCTCGAAATATGTGTTGGTAAGCTTTCTCTTTAGCCAAGTTAATCTTTACCTAGTGACGAAAGTCATGACAAGTTTCAATCACTTTGAAAATTGCTTATTTTGACGAAAAATAGTTTGTGAATAACAACGTCCTCTAAGAATGTTTCAATGATTGAAATGAGAGTTAAGATTATATAACCACTGGAGGATATAAGCATTGTTGTGGAAACACATATATGTATAAGTCCTTATTCCTTGAACCGAAGTTTGGGAACTTTTTTGATCAAGAGAACCGGAATAGTGGCATGAGCCAAGTCCGCGAACTCAGTCCGCGAACTGGCGGAAGTTCTCGACCCGAGAAATTCTGTTGGAGTTCGTGAACTCCGTCCGGGAACTTAAGTCCGCGAACTTGAGTAGGTTATATCTAAAAACGATGTTTGTGAACTTATTCTTATATAAAGTAAGGAATGCAAATTGCAAACCGTGGCTATATAGTTCATGAACCGATTCGAGTGAATCAAATTGTTTTTGCTTCGATTGTGTCTTGTGTAGTTACATAAGATTTCCTTGCAATTGAACAACTCTCTAACTAGTTCATTTGAGTCACTTGAACTAGTTATGGTGAAAAAAATATGGTTGATATGAAAGTGATCATATGGCTAACCATTTGGTTGACTATTGTAGTTGCAGGAAATCCTACACTACACCCCTCATATGATTTCATTGTTGATCAGCTCATTTTTAGGTCTACACTCTTAATTTTATTGATAAATCTTTGGATGTTCTTACAAGAAAGAATAAAGAAATCAAGAATGGTCTCTTCTATGAACTTTCTCTCTCTTATTTGCTTGTTTCTTACTCAAAAAAGATCTCTCTCTTTTACAAATCGAATGTCTATTTATAAAGAAATACATAGTGGATGACATCTAATCTGTCCTTTATTTTCGGATATGGTTTGTGACATTCTCGCAACCTTACAAATGTTAATTTCGCAAGCTCTCTAATTTTCGCAGGACTATCACATTTTTTTCATGATCCTTGCTGACGTCGTTTCTGAAATTATTCTGCGACGCTGTTATGCTGTGCCGTTGATACTTTCGCTGAGACATAACTGTTGCAATATTCTGATCCTACATCTTGCCTCTTCTCATATATTCTCTACAAAATAGAGAATGATGTGATAAATGCCGCAGATGTTCTCTTCTTTATATTCTGCATTTATCACACGTATTCTTTCTTCCGTTTATTTCTCGACACGTCTTTTGTAACCGTTGCCTTTTAACCGCTTATATCTTTCCGTATTAATCGCGTTGATTTTCTCGAGGAAAAATTCCCTCTATATATATTCCTTCTCACTCTCTTTTTTCTTCTTTTTATTTTCTCTGCAACTTCATCGTTCTCCTGCAAACTCCATTATTGCAACTTTTCTTCTTTCTTCTTCAACCTTCTTAATTTCTTCTTCATCTTCATACTAGATCTTCATAGTTTGTAATTTTCTTCGAGAAAATCTCCCTGCTATTATTTTTCATGGATTCATCAAGGTTAGTCTTATCTTTTCTTCTTTATGAATTTTTCTGAATTGATATGTTTGAAATTGATCTTGTTTATTGCCTTATTTGATGTTGTCTATGTGATTCCCATACTCTTGTTATTTCAGCAAAAGCGGCTTCAACACTAAATTTACAGTTCAGAACCCTAACAATCCCAAATCACAGCATAAGGTTGTCGTACATAAAAGAAAGTCTGCGAATGATAAGGTAGTAAGAAACACTATCTTTTTCTAATAACAATATTGTTTCCTCTGTTTCTTATCTAGATTGTAATTCGCAGGGTGATAAAGATCTTCATAAACCTCACAAGAAATCTCGCCACCTTAAAACAGTTCCAACTTCTGTTCCCTTCCACCTGCTTATTTCTTCCAAATCTCCTGCAACATCTTCGCAAGATAAATCTTTATCTCCAATTCACGAAAATGTTGCCTCTGATTTCATTTCTTCGAAATCTCCTGCGATATCTTTGCAAGATAAACCTTTATCTCCAACTCGCGAAAATGATGTCTCTGATTTCATTCCTCCAGTTTACCTTTCTATGATTGAAATTCCCCTTGTGGATCCTTCTGCGAACGAAACCTCTTCTCTTCCCATTGAGAATGTTTCTCAACCTTCTGTCTCTACCAGTTCTCTACCCAAGTCTCTTCCTCTGTCAAAAGAGACCGTGGAAGGGATATATATTGCTTTCAAAGTTTTATCTGAAATTCTGGATGACGGAAAGAAGTTTTCTACTGATCCCATCAAGTCTAATGTTTCGAAATTCTGAGAAAGTATTTGGGTTCTGGCAGAGCTGCTTCGCAGACAGCTTTAGAAAAAGAATGTTATGCTCTTCGTCTTGAAAATCAGAAGCTTCAGAATGTTTTGCTGGATCGTGACAATCTTCGCAAGAAGAATGATGAATTAAGAGGTATGATTTCCTTATCTATGTCTTTAATTTGCCTTTTCGATGGTTTTATCCTTCCCATGTTTAATTATCCTTTAAATCCCTCTTTCGCATGTTAAGCATTAAATCAGAAACGAATAATGGAGAGATATCAATTTGAATTTGCTGTTGAAGAAGCCCGTGTTGATAAAGAAATCTTGATGGATAAATATAACCAATTAGATAACCTCTATTCATATTCTCTTGATCAGATAAATAATTTTACCAATGAAAATACCCAATTAGTTCAAAGACAAGATCTATTAAGTAATGAAGTATCTCGTCTTTCTTATTCTTTAACTAAAGCTAATTTAGGGATGGAAACTTTATCATATGAGAATAAAACCTTATCTCAAGAGAAGCGAACTTATTTAAATAAGATGGCGATATCTTCGCAACAACTTAGTATTCTCCAAAAAGTATGTGCTGACCAAGAGAAATCTCTTCGCTCTTTGAGAAATGAACTCAAAGAAGTAACAGAATCATCTATCGCTGAAAGAGATACACTTATTCAAGGTAGGATATCTTTAAGTGTGAAGGAAAATCAGCTTAAAGAACAATATTCCAAATTAGAAGAATATTATTCTTCTCCTGCGAAGAAGAATGCCTTTCTTATTTCTAAAGAGAAAAATCTTCAGTCTCGACTTAAAGGTTTAGTTGGAGATAAATTTGATGACACAATGGACCATTGGGAGAATAGTTGTCTATCCTTGATTCATCACCTTATTTCGCAAAAGGAAGGTAGTCATAATAGTTTGACTGCTTTAATTATCTTTTCTTTGTCGTATCTCTCTGAATTCATTAGCTTAATAAAATTTTGTGTTCTATTTTTCGCAGAGTCTGAGAAGAATCTTCATTCTTCTATTTCTGATCTGGAGGCTAAATATGCTAAAATTCGCAAAGAGAATGAATTGCTCGTCTCTACCCTTACTGGTTCTCACGATCGAGCAGAAAGAAGACTTGATTATCTTGCTTATTTTAAGGATATTCAAGATAGGAATCATCAAAGAGCACTTCTTTGCCAAGTTCATCTCCGGGATGAAGTCCTTGTAAATGACATTTTATTTTCCAACTCTCTTCCTCCTATATCAATTGATCCTTTAGAAGTAGATGATGATGAAGTTCCTCGTCCTGCTGATAGTGATTATGATTACGAAAGCGGTGTAGAGGATAATTTCCTGGAAGATGAAGAAGAGGTTCCTTTTAAAGAAGTATCTGCTGGTGTTAATCAGAATGAGAAAGAAATTTCTCCTGAAGAAGTAATTGCTGGCGATAATCAAGATGCTAGTCATGGCGAAGATCAAAGCCGAAATGAAGGAGAAGCTTGCGAGAATGTTGGCGAAGAATTTCTGTCATCTCCTGCTACTGACATTAATATTGAAGCTTGAGCTTCTTATCTAGCTTTGTTTTCTTGAACTGTCTTAGTTTTATCACTTTTGAGAGTTACATTTTTCAATAACTTTGGAGTCAACTTTTCCTTTTAATATTTTGTTGATAAGAAAGATAATGCTTCTTGTGTATCGATTCCCATACTTGCCTCTCATTATCTTTCTTGCAAAAAATAATCTGTTATGAATGCTTATCATTAATTTGTTTTATCATATGGTCTTATTTTTCCTTCCTAATTAAAGGTCTTATTATGCCATCTCTTGTCATTGCGACAAAATCGCAGGACGTCCTTGCACTTTCATACAAAAACCCATTGATCTTGTCTTAACTTTTTCTTTTGTATTATGGCCTCTTCAGGAATGTTGCGACAATATGACAGGCCTAAATATTCTTGCGAAAATAAATCCCCATGACATTGCCGTCTTGCGACGAAATCGCAGGACGTCTTCGCACTTTCATGCGAAAACACATTGATCTCGTCTTATCCTTTTCTTTTGTATTATTGCCTCTTCAGGATTGTTGCACAAATATGACAAGCCTTAATATCCTTGCGAATAAAAAGCCTCATGACATTTGCGTCTTAAGACACTTATCAACTCCCTAATGGAGGGTGCCGCCCTTATCTCCCCCTGGTTGCCCCTTCAAGGAGGCGTACTTCTACCATACAAGGTTAGCTCCTCCCATCCAGTCTTAACAACAACCAGTTGTTTTCGCAGCCTCTTATCCCTTTTACCTATAAGGTTTATGGTTACGATACTGCACCCTAAGTGGGGTTTTCTTCAGGCCGAGTGCAGTATGAGCCAAGACTTGTCAAGAATGGCAAGGACGCTTCAAACGCCCCCGTGACTCTTGACTCAACCGTGTACCTCGGCGCCTTGATCAGATTCTGCACTCCTTGGGAGAGTCCTTATTACCTTAGTCACCCAACCTAAGTCATATGCTTAAGTTGAGAATCCAAGGTGCCTCTCCCGGATGGGATTTATTGACCCCAAATCTCCATGACTCAGGTTCCGCTGGCGGTGTGGCCTTTCCCTGAGCCATGTAACAGGTACCCCCTAATATGACGTACTTTAGGTCTTACATTTGCCTCTTGCGAATTTTTATTCGCGAACTAGGGTGTACGCCATAAAGGTTCGCCCCTTTCTTTTATGTCATTGTTCTGTGATTATCTCTGCGACAATTTCACACATCATAATCTTCTTTTGATATGAGTAATTCTCCAATTATTCTTTCAGAATTCATAACTTGTCAAAGCTTCTTACTGATAATATCTTTTTAAATACAACCTGTTCCATGGCCTGTCTAATCTATGACCAATATCTTTTCTTTGTGGATCCATTAATCTATAAGCTCCTGTTCCAACTATCTCCTTAATGATGTAAGGTCCATCCCATTTTTTCGCTAATTTTCCACCATTTTCTCGCTGATATATTGGTGTTTATCGCAGAACTAAATCTCCTGGTTGAAATTCACGTATTTTGACACGTTTATTATATTCTCGAGCTAATCTTCGTTGATAATTCTCCATATGTTGTACAACTTTTTCTCTTCTTTCTTCTAATTCATCAAGTTTGTTTAAAATTAAGACCGCACTAAGATTTTTCTCCCAAGCTTCTCATTTTGTTGTCGGAATAACAACTTCTGTTGGTAACACCGCTTAAACTCTGTATGTTAAACAAAAAGGTGACATTCCAGTAGCTTCTCTTCTAGTTGTATTATAAGCCCTTATGTACTTGTTCGCACCATGCTCTGTGATGTCCTTCCAATTTCTTCTTTAATATATCTGCAATTGTTTTATTTGTTGCTTATACTTGCCCATTAGCTTGTGGATACAAAGGAGTTGACTTTCCACATTTTATCTTGAATGCATTAAGTAACATTTCTATATTCTGCCCCTCAAACTGTTTCCCATTATCAGATACCAACTGTGCAGGAATTCCAAATCTGCAAATGATATTTTCGAATATGAATGTAAAGATATCTTTATCGCGAATATGTTGTACTGCCTTCACTTCTGTCCATTTTGTGAAATAATCTGTTGCGACTATTAAGTATCTTCTTTATCCAGTTCCTGGTAAAAATGGCCCCACAATGTCTAAGCCCCATTTTCCAAAGGGCCACACACTGGTTGAAGATGACAATGGTGCTCCTGGTGCATGTATTTTCTTTCCATGTCGATGACAATCTTCGCAACGTCTTGATATTTGTTTTGCATCTTCATGCATGTACGGCCAGTAATAACCTTGCGTTTTTTGCTCTATGTGCCAAAGATCTTCCTCCACTATGATTGCCAACATCTCCACTATGTAACATTTTCAGCACCTTTTCTCCTTCCTCTCGTGTCAAACATCTGAGTGATGGTCCACTAAAGGATTTTCGGTATAGCAACCCATCTCTTAATTCATAATTCGTTTCTCGGCTTTTTAACTTGTGTGTTTCCAATCTATTTCTTGGTGTTTCTCCTTTCGCCAAATATGCATGAAGTTCCATTCTCCATTCTGCGACATTGTTTATTTGTTCTTCTTTTTCATTATCTATTATCATCACATCCACATCTTCCTCTTCTTTATTTATTGATGGTGACAGAAGTGTTTGTATTTTTATGCATCTCGCAGTTGGATCTGTCATCATGCTTGAGATGAAAGCAAAAGCGTCTGCGAGTCTATTATCCTTTATTGAAATGTTCCTCCATTTTATCTTTGGGATTTTCGCTGATAATTCTTCAACCAGCTTCTTGTATTTCTTCAAGGATGGTTCATTTGTAGTATACTCTCCTTTTATGTGGAGAATAACTAGCTGCTAATCACTAGTGATCCTGGCATTTTCTAGTTTCATTTCTATTGCGAATTTTAAGGCATGTATCACAGCTTCATATTCTGTTTCATTATTAGTGGATGCAAATTCCAATCTGAATGAAAAAGCCATCTTTATTCCTTCTGGCGAAATTAAAACAATTCCAACTCCATTTCCTTCTCCATTTTATGATCCATCTACCAATATTTCCCATCTATTTGGTTCTGTTAATAAATCTTTTGGATCTCCATGCTCTTCTTCTACATCCATCTTTTCTTCTACTGCTTCATCTTCTTCTAAAGGAAATTCTGCCAAGAAATCTGCAACAACTTGTGATTTTGGTGAAGACAAAATTTCATATTTAATATCAAAGTGGCCTACTTGTGCATTCCATCTCTCCACCCTTCCTGATCTTTTAGAATTCTTCATCACTGATTCAATTGGTACTTTTGTTAATACCTTTATCTTGTGTGCTTGAAAGTATATGCGGAGCTTAAATGATGCATAAACTAACGCTAAGATTAACTTTTCAATCTTTGAGTAATTCTTCTCAGCGGTATTAAAAGTTTTGCTAATATAATAAATGGGTTTCTCCACTCCTGCGTCTACTCGCAATAACACAGCACTTAATGCATGCAACGTTCTCGCAAGGTAAATCAATAATTCTTCTCCTGGTTCTGCCTTTTGTAAAATAGTTGTATTCATAAGATGTTCTTTGATTCCTTGAAAATCCATTTCACATTCATCACTCCATTTAAATTTTGCACCCTTCTTGAGTATATCGAAAAAATATTTGCATTTGTCTGATGATCGCGAAATGAATCTCCCCAGCGAAGCTAGAAGCCCATTCAACTTCTGTACATCTTTTATTGTTGCTGGTGTTGGCATGTCACGAACTGCTTGCACTTTTTCTGGATCAACCTGTATTCCTTCTTTTGATACAATGTAGCCTAAAAAATTTCCCGATGCAACTCCAATAGTACACTTCTCAGGATTCAATTTAATGTTATACTGCCGCATTTGTTCAAAAATCTCCCTCAAGTCTTGTACATGGTCTTTAGCTTCTTTACTCTTTACTAACATGTCGTCCACGTATACTTCTAACGTTTTATGTATCCATTTTGCGAACACCTTCTCTATCATTCTTTGATATGTCGCTCCCGCATTTCGCAAACCAAATGGCATTTTCGTGTAACAATATAAACCTCTAGGGGCAAAGAAAGCAGTATGTTCTTGATCTTCTTCAGCGAGAGGGATTTGGTTATACCCTTTGTACCCATCTAAAGATGATACCCTATCATTTCCCGCTGCGGATTCCACCATTTGAGGAATGTCTGGTAACGGAAAACTATCTTTGGGGAAAGCTTTGTTTAAATTAGTGAAATCTATGCAAATCCTGATTCCCTTGTTTTTCTTTGGGACAATGACCATATTCGCTATCCATTCTGGGTATTTATATTCTCTTATAATTCCTGCCTCAAGCATTTTCTGTAATTCTTCTTCTATTTGGGAATGGTAAGTTGTTGCAATTTTTCTTATTCTCTGTTTAAATGGTCTCGCATTTTTGTTAATCTCCAATTTGTGGCACGCAATTGATGGATCTATTCCTGGTATCTCATCCACGTTTCCTGCGAAAATATCTTTATATCCTCGCAACAAGTTAACAGTTCTTTCTTCTTCTTCTATATCCATTTTGGTTCCAATTCTCAACATTAGAGGCTCCTCTTCAGTCCCAACATTTATTTCTTTTGTTGGTTCTGCGACAGTGTAACTGGGTTTAGGTTCTCCCATTGGTGTTGGTTCTTTTATTGCTTTATGGGTCTTTCCCCTTCTTCCGAAATTTCGCTGGGTATTCCTTTTCCTTCTTTTGCCCTTATCATATATACTCTAAATTCTTCTTCCTTCTTAGCTTCTTTTGCCAATTTTCTGCGAAATTGTTTCTTTCTTGCTTGTTCTTCATAATGTTTTACTTCAATTTGATGACATAATTTCGCATTGTCAACATCTCCTCCGATTTCACCTATTCCATTTGGAGTGGGGAATTTAATACATTGATGCAACGTTGATACCACAACTTTTATCACATGTATCCATGATCTTCCTAATAACATATTATATGGAGATTCCATATCCACCACGCACAATGTTACTTGTGTTTTGGTTTCTCCAAGTGGAATTCGTACCACTATTTCTCCTTTAGGTTTTGTTGTGGATTTTCCAAAGCCGTGAACAAAATATGTTGAACTAGACATTTCTTCGTCTTTAAATCCCATTCCCCGGAATGCATGATAAAATATTATATCAATTGAACTTCCTGTATCGATTAAAGTTCTGTTCAACATCCATTATCCTGTGGATTTTATTGTTGTCTCCTTCTCTTTTCGTGTAATAGGCACTGTGATGACCAACGGAGATGTATGGTTCAATTTTTTTTTGGTATTTCTTCTGCCACGAATGCAATTTTTTGCTTTTCCCAATCTTTCAAGGATGATGTTTTTTCTACCGCCATAACTTTCTTTCCTTCAAAATTTCGTTTATGTATTCTTCCTTTGATGTTTTCATGGAATTCATTAATCAAGCTTTTTGTTATCATATTACACTCCAATCTTTTGCCATTTTCATTAATTCTACTCATCTTTCTTCTAACTGATTCACTGATTTATTTAATCACTTTCTTGATTTGAATATTCTCAATCAACAATCTTCAACTTTCGATCTACAATCTCCCTGTTTCTAGCGCCATTATGTAGTTGCAGGAAATCCTACACTACACCCCTCATATGATTTCATTGTTGATCAGCTCATTTTTAGGTTTACACTTTTAATTTTATTGATAAATCTTTGGATGTTCTTACAAGAAAGAATAAAGAAATCAAGAATGGTCTCTGCTCTGAACTTTCTCTCTCTTATTTGCTTGTTTCTTACTCAAAAAAGATCTCTCTCTCTCTCTCTTTTACAACTCAAATGACTATTTATAGAGAAATACATAGTGGATGACAGCTAATCTGCCCTTTATTTTCGGATAATGGTTTGCGACATTCTCGCAACCTTACAAATGTTAATTTCGCAATCTCTCTAATTTTCGCAGAACCATCACATTTTTCTCATGATCCTTGCTGACGTCGTTTCTGAAATTATTCTGCGACGCTATTGTGTTGTGCCATTGATACTTCCGCTGAGACATAACTGTTGCGATATTCTGATCTTACAACTATTGTTGAACCAACAAATGTACAAGTTCGGGTACGGTTACACAAGCCTAGAAACGTGCATTTCATTTGTGTGTAAAAAACTAGTTTTCGATCTAACGGTTGAAAGATATTAGCTTGAATCTAATAAGGTTTTTATCTAACGATGAATATTGAATGCTTTGTTACCAAGTTAACGATGATTGCAAACCCTGATTTGAAAGACTATATAAAGGAGAACTCTAGCAATTAGGAAACCTAATCCCCACACCTTCTGTGTGATACTAGTTGTGCTAAGCTAGAGTGGATTATCCTTTAACCTTTGGTTTCTTCTTTTAAACCATGTTAACGACTTAAAGACTTCATTGGGATTGTGAAGCCAGACCGATACTACTTTCTTGTAGTTGTGTGATCTGATCTTGTTGTTTCTATCGTACGAGAACAATTATAATAATTGTCTTGAGATTGATATATCCGATAGGCAAGATATAAAAGAAATCACAAACACTTCGTCTCATTGTTTGTGATTCCGCAATATCTTTTTTCGCTGCGTCGATTAAGATTATTGTGGGGTGATTGATGATACTAGGCTGTTCTTCGAGAATATAAGTTTGGTTTATCAATTGGTTGCTTTCACCTTGATTTGCCAAAGGACGAAACAAAACTCGTAGGTATATTCGTGGGAGACTGTTTTATCTATTGTTACAGCATTGCTCGGTCGAACTCGCATGCGTTCCTATCTCAAGCATGTTTGTCAATGTTAGTGATCAAAACTATAAGTCTTGATTTCTAGCCTACATAGCTAAAGGTCTCGGACTAGGATAGAAAGTGTAGTTGATCTCAAGAACTCCATGGCAATCATCATACAAGACGAAGGACTACTTAGGGAACTGGTGTATCTTCATCGACTAAAATGTATGTGGAGACTTGAACTTATCTGTCACTCAAAAGTATATCTATTCTATCTCCTACTCTTGAGACAAAAGTCGTTTTGATATATAGACTTTCATTATGCACATTTGCTATTTCGAGCCGAGTTTATCTCGCCTATCTATTTCTCAAAATATGTGTTGGTAAGCTTTCGCTTTAGCCTAATTCATCTTTACCTAGTGACAGAACTCATGTTATGTTTCAATCACTTTGAAAATTGCTTTGACAAAAAATGGTCTGTGAATAACGGCTATATCCGTCCTCTGAGAATGTTTCAATGATTGAAATTAGAGTTTAGATTACATAACCATTGGTAGGATATAAGCATTGTTGTGGAAACACATATATGTATAAGTCCTTATTCCTTGAACCATAGTTGGAGAACTTTGTTGATCAAGAGAAATGGAAGTGGCGTGAGCCAAGTCTGCGAACTCAGTCCGCGAACTGGCGAAAGTTCTCGACCCGAGAATTTCTGCTGGAGTTTGTGAACTCCTTCCATGAGCTTAAGTCCGCGGGCCCAGCCCGCGAACTTGAGCAGGTTATATCTGAAACCGGTTGTTCTTGAACTTATGTTTATTTAAACTAAGGGATGCTTTTGCAAACCGTGGCTATAAATTTCATGAACCGATTAGAGTGAATCAAACCGTTTTTGCTTCGATTGTGTCTTGTGTAGTTACATAAGATCTAAGCAATTGAACAACTCTCTAACTAGTTCATTTGAGTCATTTGAACTAGTTATGGTGAAGAAGAATATGGTTGATATGAAAGTAATCATATGGCTAACCATTTGGTTAAATATTGTTGAACCAACAAATTTTAATATTTGGGAATGGTTCGTAAACCCAAAATTGGACATTTCATTTGTGTGTAACAAGCTAAGTTTTCGATCCAACGGTTGAGAAATATTAGCTTGAATCTAATCAGGTTTTCATCTAACGGTGAATATTGAATGCTTTGTTACCAAGCTAACATTGATTGCAAACCCTGATTTGAAAACTATATAAGGGAGAACTCTAGCAACTGGGAAACCTAATCCCCATACCTTACGTGTGATACTAGTTGCATAGCTAGAGTCGATTCTCCTTTAACCTTTGGTTTCTTCTTCTAAACCAGGTTAACGACTTAAAGACTTCATTGGGATTGTGAAGCCAGACTGATACTGATTTTCTTGTAGTTGTATGATCTGATCTTGCATCTTCTATCGTTACGAGTACGATTGTAATAATTGGCTCGAGATTTTATATCTCCGATAGGAAAGATAGAAAAGTAATCACAAACAATTCGTCTCATCGTTTGTGATTCCACAATATCTTTTTTCGTTGCGTCGATTAAGATTATTGTGAGGTGATCAATAATACTAGGTTTTTCTTCGGCAATATAAGAACGGTTTATTGATTGGTTCCTGTTCACCTTGATTTATCAATAGACGGAACAAAACTCGTAGTTATATTCGTGGGAGACGGATTTATCTATTACCGTAGACTAGTCTGTGTGATACAAATTTGTTTATTAAAGTCTTCGACTTTGGGTCGTAGCAACTCTTAGTTGTGGGTGAGATCATCTAAGGGAATCAAGTACGTAGCATCTTGCTGGGATTAGAGGCGTAGGAGCATAACTGTACCTTGGATCAGTGTGAGATTGATTGGGGTTCAACTACAGTCCAGACCGAAGTTAATTTGGAGTAGGTTAGTGTCTGCAGCGGCTTAATACAGTGTGTGTTCAATCTGGACTAGGTCCCGGGGTTTTTCTTCATTTGCGTTTTCCTCGTTAACAAAATTCTGGTGTCTGTGTTATTTCTTTTCCGCATTATATTTTGTTATATAATTGAAATATCACAGGTTGTGCGTTGTTCAATCAATTAGAATATCCGACCTTTTGGTTGTTGATTTAAATTGATTGACACTTGGATATTGGTCTTTGGTACCATCCAAGTTATCTCTCTTTGATAAAGACTCGTTGATTTCTATTTTCTTGGGTAAAGATCAAATCGAGAGATTGAGATATAAACTCTTTGATATAATTTTATCTTGATTGAGTCTGACTGTCTAGTTGATTCTCTAGAAAGTATATTAGAGTTTGTCCATACAGATTTCTAATCAAATTGTTGGGTGTGGTTGTTGTACTCCCACTTTTTCAGTTGGTATCAGAGCAGGCAAACACGTTTAAGACCTTACAAGTCTGTGTTTGTGGCAATCTGAGTCTGAGGACAGAATCTCTTTTACGCATACCAAGATGTCTTCTAAAGCTTTTAACTATGCCAAATGTCTTGGGAATACCTCAAAGGATTACTCCTTAGCTGATTCTTCCGAATCCCGAGGTAAGAAAATTGTTTCATCCTGTGATGACATATCTCTCTCTAATGAGACATTGAGAACTATGGAAAAAGCTGAAATGAAGCTCACCAGAATCTCAAAAAACTCTGCTGAGATTATTGATTTTCAGGATCATGATCAGCTGATTGATGAATTTGAAAAGTCACTTGATCGGGAACATGAACTCTACAGCATCATTGAGTCCTTCTCTAAGAATATTGATAAACTACTCCAAGAAACTACTCTACAGTGTGAAAAGATTAGTGATCTTAAAGATATAGTTAAGGAAGACTCAATTAGAGAGAAACATATGATTGTGACGCATTCGTCATAACTTAACAGGCTTCGTGTCAAAAATAGAAACTAGAAGCATCTCTTACTCTAGCCAATGAACAGTGCAGTTCCTTGGAAAAGGAAAACTCTTTCTTAAGGAGGAATTCTTCTGTACAAACTAATTCTCATGGATTGAAGTACATGAAAGATCTTCCAGTGGAAGTTTTTGTCAAGAAAGGTTTATATAACTTATAATCTTCTCATATGGCTATGAAGTCAAAACAGATGCCGGTTGTTGCTTCTCCTCCACGAACCTGTACTTTCTGTGGGAGAAAGAATCACTATGCTATCCATTATTTTGCCAGAAGGAAAAAAATTTCTAAACTTCATAATTTGCTTCTTTCCACTGTCAATGGAACATATAGTCAGTTGACTACTGCAGTGAATCGCATGCTCACAGAAAACCAGAAGTCTTATAAATATGATCTCTTTCCTAGAAATCATCACAGAGTTCAAATGCATTCTAGTGGTATAAATTCTTGTGCTGCCAATAAAAGCATTCCATGTGTTTATAAGACTGGTTCTGGTAAATCTAAGTCTATAAAATGGATTCCTATCCATTCTGATCCACTTGAACCAATTGCAAGAGGTCCTAGATTTAGTCCTCAGAAAAAGCCTTCTGACGGATTTGTTAAACATACCATGTCTTATTCTTCTGGGATGAAAGACAATCAAAGAAAGGCGAAGAACACGAAGATCAAACTGTCAGATGATATATACAACTCCTTTATCGATGACCACAGTGGAACTAAATTCCACTCTACCACCTGACTCCAGGTATTCTTTTCCTTGTTTCTAACTTGAGAGGTGCAAGGAAATTTATTGAGAAATGCTCAAGTATGTTGTATATTATTTCAGTTTCGGTTTTTTTGCAAGTTTTTTTTTGTGCTAAAAGTCCACAAACGCCCGTGTCCTCCTATTGAGAGTTCTTAGGGTTTCCATAAACAAGAGTTTCATTCTCTTGTTTGCTTACACGTATATATTACTCTATATTGTGTCTCTCCATCCCTATCAAGAAAAAATTACATGAAGAACTCTGCAAAATCTCAAGAGATTATGCATCTTGATATGGAGGAAGACGCTTAAGGACGTGAGTCAATTCAAGAGCTGATCCTAAAGAAGATGCTTGAAAGAAAGGATCACAACTCATGGATTGATGATTCCGTCAAGGATTTGATTTGTGTTCAGAACGATTCAAAAGGTCGAATTTTCAAATCTTCAACTGCAAATAAACCAACTCTTGGATGGTCAGGCCAGAATCCTTGCTAATCAGAATATTCTGATATGGAATCAATAGAAGCTCATCATGGACTGCACCAAGGCTAGACAGCTTGCTCGGGTTGTTGATCGCAAAGTCAGTGTTCTAACTCATGAACATGGTGTGTCTACAGTCAAAAGAATAAAGGAAATCAGTGATACCTTCTTTGATGGATTCATTGAAAGATATGAGGTTCTCAACGAACTTTGATTCTCTTCTTATTTACCTAGTAAATCTTCTATTTTTCTTGTTTTTATTAGAAGAATAACTAGAGTTTGGAATAGCCATTATTGTGATTACACATAGCTATGTCCAACGTTTTCATCTTCATGTTTTTAGACTTATTGGTTTAAATTCTAAATTTGTTTGGAAGATGATTTTTGCAGTATTAAACTTTATGGTTTTATATATTGCAATATTGTTATGGGCTGTTTGTGTTTACGTCCATGAAGTTGACCATCCCATATCTTGTCAAAAGTAAAGTCTTTCGTATGTCGATATGCATGTATTGATAAAAGAATGAATGGACTTTTGACAAATACAAAAGTTAAGCCTATATTGTCAATTATTGATGGAAGATAGGTTAAAATCTTTTGTTTGCAAGGATTATGTCTATTGTATGTCATTGTGCAAATAGTGATGGAAAATAGAATGAATCCTTGAGTATGCCGCAGTAATTGATCTTCCCTGATCCATATTTTATGTATTACTGTGAGGCTCTGTAAAGTGTCTTATGTTGAGCATTAAACAACCAAGTTGATTATTTTTGATTAGCTATGTTATTGTTTCGTAAGGTACTTTATGTCGAGCATTTTCAACTAAGTTAATCATCTTGTTTGGTTATTTAGTTGTTGCTCCGTAAGTTTTCTTATGTCGAGCATGGCCAATTAAATTGATTACTTTTGTGATTGATTTGGTTGTGTATTTCAATTATATTAATTATGGTTTCACTTATGTTTGAGCACTTGTCGATTAAATTAACCATGGGTTCTCTTGTGGTTAATTTAATTGAATTTTGGATTCAAATTCATACTTGTATGTGATTTGTTATGTCCAAAGAAATCCTTATTTTCTTTCGAAATTAAGGTCGCTCTTGTTGTTCTTTCGGGAATGACATTTAATGGGGGAGAGTTCTTCTGAACTTGCGCTTAATTTCCATATCTTTGTGGGGAGTGCGGCTGTGGAATATTATAGGGGTTATCTTGTATCTTTATAAACTCCTTGATGAATGCATTTAGCTTCGGCTTTATGATTGCATCTAAAGAACAAGTTGATATTTTTGCTTTTTTTGGTCAAGAAATGTCTCTTTCGGAAATTTCATTAGGATCCCGTTCTTGTACCTTTGCCAATTTTATTGACAAAAAGGGGGAGAACTAATATGTAATTCACACTACAAATACATATGGTTTTCGGATCATTATGTAAGGGGGAGTGGTTCCATGTGAGATGGAGTATTGACTAAGGGGGAGTGATACATATCACCATAGTATTGTTGTTGAAGTTGTGATACAATTGGACTTTGACACTGTGTAATGATACTATGACATTGTATAACAATGATTGAGAACTATTGTTTTCTTATTGTTATAGCTACGGATTTTCAACAACGATGATGCTAAACTTACAACCTTTGGGATCATTGGAGTACTTGGAAGTGACGAAGATTTCGAGTAATATTGAAGATTAGGCATGTGGTATAGGAGCTACAAAAGTTTATTTATTTATTTTTTGTATTCCATATGTATTAATAGTTTTGCCACTAAAATTGACAAAGGGGGAGATTGTTAGAGCATTGCTCGGTCGAACTCGCATGCGTTGCTATCTCAAGCATGTTTGTCAATGTTAGTGATCAAAACTATAAGTCTTGATTTCTAACCTACATAGCTAAAGGTCTCCGACTAGGATAATAAGTGTAGTTGAGCTCAAGAACTCCATGGCAATCATCATACAAGACGAAGGACTACTCAAGGAACTGATGGATCTTCATCGACTAAAAGGTATGTGGATACTTGAACTTATCTGTCACTCAAAAGTCTATCTATTCTATCTCCTACTCTTGAGACAAAAGTCGTTTTGATATATAGATTTTCATTATGCATATTTGTTATTTCGAGCCGAGTTTATCTCGCCCATCTATTTCTCGAAATATGTGTTGGTAAGCTTTCGCTTTAGCCGAATTCATCTTTACCTAGTGACGGAGGTCATGTTATATTTCAATCACTTTGAAAATTCCTCTGACGAAAAATGGTCTGTGAATAACGGCTATATCCGTCCTCTGAGAATGTTTCAATGATTGAAATGAGAGTTTAGATTACATAACCATTTGAAGGATATAAGCATTATTGTGGAAACACATATATGTATAAGTCTTTATTCCTTAAACCAAAGTTTGCGAACTTTGTTGATCAAGAGAAATGGAAGTGGCGTGATCCAAGTCCGCGAACTGGCAGAAGTTCTCGACCCGAGAATTTCTGCTGGAGTTTGTGAACTCCTTCCATGAGCTTAAGTCCGCGAACCCAGTCCGCGAACTTGAGCAAGTTATATCTAAAACCGGTTGTTCTTGAACTCATGTTTATTTAAACTAAGGGATGCTTTTGCAAATCGTGGCTATAAAGTTCATGAACCTATTCGAGTGAATCAAACCGTTTTTGCTTCGATTGTGTCTTGTGTGGTTACATAAGATCTAAGCAATTGAAAATCTCTCTAACTAGTTCATTTGAATCATTTGAACAAGTTATGGTGAAGAAGAATATGGTTGATATGAAAGTAACCATATGGCTAACCATTTGGTTAACTATTGTTTAACCAACAAATGTTAATGTTTGGGAACGGTTCGTAAACCCAAAATTGGACATTTCATTTGTGTGTACCAAACCAAGTTTTCGATCCAACGGTTGAGAAATATTAGCTTGAATCTAATCAGGTTTTCATCTAACGGTGAATATTGAATGCTTTTTTACCAAGCTAATATTGGTTGAAAACCCTGATTTGAAAACTATATAAGGTAGAACTCTAGCAACTGGGAAACGTAATCCCCACACCTTACGTGTGATACTAGTTGCATAGCTAGAGTCGATTCTCCTTTAACCTTTGGTTTCTTCTTCTAAACCAGGTTAACGACTTAAAAACTTCATTGGGATTGTGAATCCAGACCGATACTACTTTTCTTGTAGTTGTGTGATCTGATCTTGCATATTCTATCGTTACGAGTACAATTGTAATAATTAGCTCGAGATTTTATATCTCCGATAGGCAAGATTGAAAAGTAACCACAAACAATTCGTCTCATCGTTTGTGATTCCACAATATCTTTTTTCGTTGCGTCGATTAAGATTATTATGAGGTGATCAATAATACTAGGCTGTTCTTCGGAAATATAAGACCGGTTTATTGATTGGTTCCTGTCACCTTGATTTATCAAAATACGGAACAAAACTCGTAGGTATATTCGTGGAAGACGGATTTATCTATTACCGTAGACTTTTCTGTGTGAAACAGATTTGTTTATTAAATTCTTCGACTTTGGGTCGTAGCAACTCTTAGTTGTGGGTGAGATCAGGTAAGGGAATCAAGTACGTAGCATCCTGCTGGGATCAGAGGCGTATGAGCATAACTGTACCTTGGATCAGTATGAGATTGATTGGGGTTCAACTACAGTCCAGACCGAAGTTAATTTGGAGTAGGATAGTGTCTGTAGCGGCTTAAGGGAGGAAGAAAATAACCCTAGTAGAAGATGATCATCCTAATGCCTCATGTTACTATGCATATACTGATGAGGATGTTGAGAAGAAGGATATGATTTCTGCTGAAGTGGTCCATGTTTCTTAAGTATTTTGAGGAAGCAAAACTGCAGCTTGTTGATACTCTGAAAAGTCTTGATGTGTTGAAAACTGAGTTGAAAAAGGTTTCAGCTGACCTTGGTCTCATAAAATCTCACATCAATGATCTTCACAAAGAGAATCTCTTCTCTGAAGATGCAATGGATGCTGATAATCAGAAGCTCAAAGACGCCAAGACTCGTGAGGATCCTGAAACGTCTATCTTACTTTAGTTCGTGTTCGGCCATGGCACTGGAGTCTGCATTTGTTCCTTAGCTTGTTGATTTCTTTTTTTTTTGCCTAGTAAATCTTCTATTTTTCTTGTTTTATTTAGAAGAATACCTAGAGTTTGGAATAGCCATTATTGTGATTACACATAGCTATGTCCAACGTTTTCATCTTCATGTTTTAGATTTATTGGTTTAAATTCTAAATTTGTTTGGAAGATGATTTTTGAAGTATTAATATTTATGGTTTTATATATTGCAATATTGTTACGGGATATGTGTGTTTGCGTCCGTGAACTATAATTGTCTCATACCTTGTCAAAAGTAAAGTCTTTCGTATGTCGATATGCATGTATTGATAAAAGAATGAATAGACTTTTGACAAATACAAAAGTTAATCCTGTTATGTCAATTTTTGATGGAAGATAGGTTAATATATTTTGTTTGCAAGGATGATGTCCATTGAATGTCGTTATGTGAATAGTGATGGAAAATATAATGAATCCTTGTGTATTCCGCAGTATTGATCTTCCCTGATCCATATTTTATGTATTACTGTGAGGCTCCAAAAAGTGTCTTATGTAGAGCATTGAACAACCAAGTTGATTATTTTTATGATTAGCTTAGTTGTTGTTTCACGAGATACTTTATGTCGAGCATATTCAACTAAATTAATTATCTTGTTTGGTTATTTAGTTGTTGCTCCGTAAGTTTTCTTATGATGAGCATGACCAATTAAATTGATTACTTTTGTGATTAGTTTGGTTGTGTATTTCGATTAGATTAATTATGGGTTCTCTTGTTATTAATCTAATTGTATATTTTTGAGTCTCCATAAGTTCACTTATGATGAGCATTTTCAATTGAATTAATCATGGGTTCTCTTGTGGTTAATTTAATTGAGTATTTTGGATTCAAATTCATACTTGTATGTAATTTGTTATGTCCAAAGAAATCCTTCTTTTCTTTCGAAATTAAGGTCGCTCTTGTTGTTCTTTCGGGAACGACATTTTATGGGGGAAGAGTTCTTAATTGAACTTGAACGAAAGAAGAAGAAAATTGAAGGAGATAATTGAAGGATATAAATAAATTGTCGACATCTTGTATCTTGAACGAAATTCCAGGAGGAAGAAGAAAAATTGATGATATGAGAAATAACCTGATGGAGATAATTGAAGGATATAAATAAATTGTCGACAGGTTGTCATCCTCCTCAAGTCAAAATTCTTCTGGTAAGAACTCTAACTATGTCTCGTATTTTGATGACATTAAGTTTTATGATAATTTCTCACATAAAAAGGGATCTCTCTAGATTCAGAAGGAAAAAGAGACTCGATCATAAATACAGTACTTTTAATGAGCTCAGAGCTCATACTTGTGCTAATTAATCACAAGGGTTAAGAACTTGCTCATAAAAATCATGTTGATCAAGATGTGTAAAAATCAGGTATACTGTGGCATTTTGGTGTTCTGCTTAGTTGAGCTATCCTCTTATCGTTTATAGCTAAACTAGTGTCTGCAGACAATAATGCCTAAATAGTATTTGTCTGTCAAGTATCGTTTCTATCTTTTAACTATGTGGTCTGCTACACTTATGCTCTAAATTACTCCTATGGTATGGAATTTATTGAGTCATTTATGAATTTTCATGTAGCAAAAAGACTTTTTGCCTTAAAGTTTTTTTCTTTGGGTCGGGTTGTATTCGTACGGGTACCCCTGTTACTAATACGAATAAATTCTTAGTAACCCTAAAGTTGTTCTTCCCTAAGAAACCATTTAAATACCAAACCTCTTAGTCACGTTTGCGTACTCCAGGTTATTTGGGTTTGTCAAGAATGTCTTCCTCTTCACGAGCTTGTGGTTTTTCTAGAGGCTTTCTTGACAAAGGTATAGGTTTCGAGTCTAAAGGGAGGAAGAAAAGAACCCTAGTAGAAGATGATCATCCTAATGCCTCATGTTACTATGCATATACTCATGAGGATGTTGAGAAGGAGGATATGATTTCTGCTGAAATGGTCTATGACTTTCTTAAGTATTTTGAGGAAGCAAAACTGCAGCTTGTTCATACTCTGAAAAGTCTTGATATGTTGAAAACTGAGTTGAAAAAGGTTTCAGCTGACCCTGGTCTCATAAAATCTCACATCAATGATCTTCACAAAGAGAATCTCTTCTATGAAGATGCAATGGATGCTGATAATCACAAGCTCAAAGACGCCAAGACTCGTGAGGATCCTGAACCGTCTATCTGACCTTAGTTCGTGTTCGGCCATGGCACTGAAGTCTGCTTTTGTTCCTTAGCTTGTTGATTTCTTTTTTTTTTCCTAGTAAATCTTCTATTTTTCTTGTTTTATTTAGAAGAATAACTAGAGTTTGGAATAGCCATTATTGTGATTACACATAGCTATGTCCAACATTTTCATCTTCATGTTTTAGATTTATTGGTTTAAATTCTAAATTTGTTTGAAAGATGATTTTTGCAGTATTAATCTTTATGGATTTATATATTGCAATATTATTATGGGATATGTGTGTTTGCGTCCGTGAACTATAATTGTCTCATACCTTGTCAAAAGTAAAGTCTTTCGTATATCGATATGCATGTATTGATAAAAGAATGAATAGACTTTTGAAAAATACAAAAGTTAAGCCTATTATGTCAATTTTTGATGGAATATAGGTTAAAATCTTTTGTTTGCAAGGATTATGTCTATTGAATGTCGTTATGCGAATAGTGATGGAAAATATAATGAATCCTTGTGTATTCCGTTGTATTGATCTTCCCTGATCCATATTTTATGCATTACTGTGAGGCTCCAAAAAGTGTCTTATGTTGAGCATTAAACAACCAAGTTGAGTATTTTTATGATTAGCTTAGTTGTTGTTCCACGAGATACTTTATGTCGAGCATATTCAACTAAATTAATCATCTTGTTTGGTTATTTAGTTGTTGCTCCGTAAGTTTTCTTATGATGAGCATGACCAATTAAATTGATTACTTTTGTGATTAGTTTGGTTGTGTATTTAGATTAGATTAATTATGGGTTCTCTTGTGATTAATCTAATTGTATATTTTTGAGTCTCCATAAGTTCACTTATGATGAGCATTTTCGATTGAATTAATCATGGGTTCTCTTGTGGTTAATTTAATTGAGTATTTTGGATTCAAATTCATACTTGTATGTAATTTGTTATGTCCAAAGAAATCCTTCTTTTCTTTCGAAATTAAGGTCGCTCTTGTTGTTTTTTCGGGAATGACATTTTATGGGGGAGAGTTCTTAATTGAACTTGTGCTTAATTGCCAAATCTTTGTGGGGAGTGCGGCTGTGGAATTTTATAGGGGTTATCTTGTATCTTTATAAACTCCTTGATGAATGCATTTAGCTTCGGCTTTATGATTGCATCTAAATAAGATGATATGTGTTTCTTTCTTTTGGTCATGAAATGTCTCTTTCGGAAATTTCATTAGGATCCCGTTCTTGTACCTTTGCCAATTTTATTGACAAAAAGGGGGAGAATTAATATGTAGTTCATACTACAAATACATATGATTTTCGGATCATTATGTAAGGGGGAGTTGTTTTCATGTGAGATGGAGTATTGACTAAGGGGGAGCGATACATATCACCATAGTATTGTTGTTGAAGTTGTGATACAATTGAACTTTGACGTTGTGTAATGATACTATGACACTGTATAACAATGATTGAGAATTCTTGTTTTCTCGTTGTTATAGCTACGGATTTGCAACAACGATGATGCTGAACTTACAACTTTTGGGATTATTGGAGTACTTGGAAGTGACGAATATTTCAAGTAATGTTGAAGATTAGACATGTGGAATAGGAGCTATAAAAGTTAATTTATTTATTTTTGTATTCCATATGCATTGATAGTTTTGTCACTAAAATTAACAAAGGGGGAGATTGTTAGAGCATTGCTCGGTCGAACTCGCATGCGTTGCTATCTCAAGAATGTTTGTCAATGTTAGTGATCAAAGTCTTGATTTCTAGTCTACTATAGCTAAGGTCTCGGACTAGGATAGAAAGTGTAGTTGAGCTCAAGAACTCCATGGCAATCATCATACAAGACGAAGGACTACTCAAGGAACCGGTGGATCTTCATCGACTAAAAGGGTATGTGGAGACTTGAACTTATCTATCACTCAAAAGTCTATTTATCTCCTATATAGACTTTGATTATACACATTTGCTAGTTCGTTCCGAGTTTATCTCTCCTATCTATTTCTCGAAATATGTGTTGGTAAGCTTTCGCTTTAGCCAATTTCATCTTTACCTAGTGACGAAAGTCATGACAAGTTTCAATCACTTTGAAAATTGCTTACTTTGACGAAAAATAATTTGTGAATAACAACTATAGAATATCAACGTCCTCTAAGAATGTTTCAATGATTGAAATGAGAGTTTAGATTATATAACCATTAGAGGATATAAGCATTGTTGTTGAAAAACGTATATGTATAAGTCCTTATTCCTTGAACAACTTTGCGAACTTTGTTGATCGAGAGAACCAGAATAGTGTTATGAGCCAAGTCCGCGAACTCAGTCCGCGAACTAGTGGAAGTTCTCGACCCGAGAAATTCTGCAGGAGTTTATGAACTCCGTCCGGGAACTTAAGTCCGCGAACTTGAGTAGGTTATATCTAAAAACGATGTTTGTGAACTTATTTTTATATAAACTAAGGAATGCAAATTGCAAACCATGGCTATATAGTTCATGAACCGATTCGAGTGAATCAAATCGTTTTTGCTTCAATTGTGTCTTGTGTAGTTACATAAGATTTCCTTGCAATTGAACAACTCTCTAACTAGTTCATTTGAGTCACTTGAACTAGTTATGGTGAAGAAGAATATGGTTGATATGAAAGTGATCATATGGCTAACCATTTGGTTGACTATTGTTGAACCAACAAATGTACAAGTTTGGGTACGGTTACACAAGCCTAGAAACGTGCATTTCATTTGTGTATAACAAGCTAGTTTTCGATCTAACGATTGAAAGATATTAGCTTGAATCTAATCAGGTTTTCATCTAACGGTGAATATTGAATGCTTTGTTACCAAGATAACATTGATTGCAAACCCTGATTTGAAAGACTATATAAGGGAGAACTCTAGCAACTGGGAAACCTGATCCCCACACCTTCTGTGTGATACTAGTTGTGCTAAGCTAGAGTCGATTCTCCTTTAACCTTTGGTTTCCTCTTCTAAACCAGGTTAACGACTTAAAGACTTCATTGGGATTGTGAAGCCAGACTGATACTACTTTCTTGTAGTTGTGTGATCTTAACTTGTTGTTTCTATCGTACGAGTACAATTGTAACAATTGGCTTGAGATTGATATCTCCGATAGGCAAGATATAAAAGAAATCACAAACACTTCGTCTCATCGTTTGTGATTCCGCAATATCTTTTTCCGCTGCGTTGATTAAGATTATTGTGAGGTGATTGATAATACTAGGTTGTTCTTCGGTAATATAAGTCCGGTTTATCAATTGGTTCCTGTTCACCTTGATTTATCAAAAGACGTAACAAAACTCGTAGGTATATTCGTGGGAGAAGGATTTATCTATTACCGTAGACTTTTCTGTATGATACAGATTTGTTTATTAAAGTCTTCGACTTTGGTCGTAGCAACTCTTAGTTGTGGGTGAGATCAGCTAAGGGAATCAAGTACGTAGCATCATGTTGGGATCAGAGACGTAGGAGCATAATTGTATCTTAGATAAGTGTGAGATTGATTGGGGTTCAACTACAATCCAGACCGAAGTTAATTTGGAGTAGGCTAGTGTCTGAAGCGGCTTAATACAATGTGTGTTCAAACTGGACTAGGTCCCGGGGTTTTTCTGCATTTGAGGTTTCCTCGTTAACAAAATTCTGGTGTATGTGTTATTTCTTTTCCGCATTATATTTTGTTATATAATTGAAATATCTCAGGTTGTGCGTTGTTCAATCAATTAGAATATCCGACCTTTTGGTTGTTGATTTAAATTGATTGACACTTGGATATTGGTCTTTGGTACCATCCAAGTTATCTCTCTAGTATTTGATAAAGACTCGCAGATTTCTATTTGCTTGAGTATATATCAAATCTAGAGATTGAGATATAAACTCTTTGATATACTTTTTTTCTAGATTGAGTCTGACTGTCTAGTTGATTCTCTAGAAAGTATATTGGAGTTTGTCCATACAAATTGCTAAGCGAAATATTGGGTGTGGTTGTTGTACCCCCACTTTTTTAATTAGGCTTACATACGATTATCATGGAGGCGGTATCCGGTCACATAGAATGAAAACACATCACCGCTTATGTGTGTCGCATTCCCATCGGCCGCACCTCAGTGGAATGGGGAGATTCTATCAAAACCTTACTGGAAAGCGCTTGTAGCGCCCCCTAAGCTAGCAGCTGACTAATCCAAGAGATTAACTATAAAATGAGGCACTAACGACCTAAAACATCTATTTAAACATTAAGAAAGAAGTTCTAAACAAAGATTAAACCGAATCTAAACCCTCTCTGAAATAAATACAAGAACTCCTCTCAAGTGTTACATATTTAATAGTGAGTTGATTTACAAATAGAATATAAACACAAAATAAACATAGCGGAAGCTAACCAACTAACGAAACCCACTCCTCAAAGCTTTCATCGCCACGTGCACAACTTGATCTGTCTCTGAAACTGAAAGTGGGAATGGGTGAGCACATCATCCCTAAAAGAGGTTCCCCGTAGAAATAACAACTAATTTTCAAGCAATCACTAGAGTGATTTAAAGACAATGCAGGTTTTACTGAAAACCGATAAAACACGGAAAACATATAAAGCTTATTAAAATAATAGTAATACTGAGATTATAAAGTTCTACCAACCAATAAACCGGCACACATTCACAACATAAATAATAGTTGAGCGACGTCTTCCTTCGGAGTAGCAAGGCATGACTGTTGCGGATTCTTCAATGATCATTAAAGCGCCCATGAGGTTTCCGTCCTCAAGTCATAAACTATATGTACCTTATCAGTACCTTATGCTACGCGCACTCTACATATCAAGTATCTAAAGAAATCTAATGGTAAATACATTATATCCAATCAAAGTGCTTACACAGTGGAGATCCCCCTTTACCGTCCCCGCGTAAATCCAACAATCTTATATAAGATTCTCAACATCATTCTCTCTAAATACCAAAACATAATATAATAGCTTTTGAAAGTGATTTAAAAGAAACAGTAAACACTCACGTATGAGACATGCGTTGCCCCCGTACAGAAATAGGGAAAGTATAATGGCCAAATTAAAACCAGACCTATATAATATTCAACCCAACGAGGTCTATCTAGGTTTGGAATAAATAATGTAGATGGGAAAAAACGACTTGCTGGTTTTTAAGGAATTGAGGAGACGACCATACGGAGGAGACTCCTCGAACCGAGCGAAATGTTAAACCTCACACAGATGCACCGCTGCAAAGGGGGTGCTTTAGATTCGAGAGATCAGTCTGTAGTACTCCGGCCTAAATCAAGACAATGACCGTTCCAGAGTAAATTCGGTCACAAGAGAGGATGGGTTGATCTGTAGGAGGGAAGCTGAGAAATGTGTGGAATCAATGGTAATCAAAGATCGTGGGTGTGTGAATTCTGAATACGATAAGCTATGAGTGATTGAAATTGCTCAACTGAGAGTAATTGCTCAATTGATGAGTTCATGATCTCGTGTTTTCAGTTTGACGTGAGATTGATGATACTGATGATGTCGATGCTTCAATCATGATTCATAGACTTATTTATATTGCTGGAATTTTAGACACCATGATCCCATGAAGTGTGACAGTTGATGGAATCAAGGAGTGAGAAAGTGGAGATCTTGTTTGAAACCAGTTGCTCAACATGTGGAGACTTGGTCGATTTTCCACCCACTACCTCGTAAATTCCTTCAACTGACTGCACGACTTGCTCACATTCCATCGTGTGTTTGAACACACGTGCCGTAGACCGCCAGACCAAAACCCTAAGTGATATCCCCCAAGTGACACGATTGATGTCTCGTGGTATGTTAGTCAATTGATGACTTCGTGGTTTGATGGGACGATGAGTCCATGTAGTTGCTGAGTTGAACATGATGTTCTGAAACTCATGAATTGAACATGTCATGATACAGAGGTATAATTCTTACGATGAAGTGAGCAAGTATTGCTCATTCGATGGATCGTTGAATATTGGTTGTTGAACCAATATTCCTTGGTTTGAGAAAATATTTATCATCTGAGCAAGTGTTGCTCATGTGATGAATTGTTGAATATTTGATCGTCTGAGCATGTGTTGCTCATCTGATGGATTATTGGCAGCGCACCGAAAATATTAATTAGAATACTGGTCGTTGAACCGAGCATAATTAATAAAATTAATGACCACGAGGTCGTCATAAAATTATTAAGGTTGGAATCTAGAATGATGATCCTTGGATTCAGAAACCCTAATTTGATCAATTGATGATCAATTCATGGTTCGTCAGAAGTTTAACCATGGGACGAAGGACGGAGCGACTACATGGGACGTGGATCAACCATGTAGTGTCCATATGATCACGTGAGCAAATACGAAGAACTCCTGAAGAATTGACGATTTGTTGGTGGAAGAATGATTAAATGCTGGCTTAATCATTTATTCAAAATTGCTCGTTTGAGCCTTAGGTGAGAAAACCTAATTAATTATGACGAGGCGAGGGACCGACCATGGGGTCATGAAACCATCCCTGGGTTGTCACGTGACCGCCTGACGATCGCTTCATGAAAATCCAAAGTGTTTGGAAGAGTTTTGGACCTAATACGAGCAATTGTGCAAATTAGGTCAAAATTGTGAAAATTGATGGGACCGGCTTCCGTGAGCCAAAGAGCCAATCTTGGTCGGTCAAGATAGCGTGCTCGTGTCCCCAAGGCGTCCGCGTCTCAGTCCTGAGAATTTTGATATTTTATGGCGTGCAATTGAGCATCCATTCGAGAAAATATGCTAAAATTAGGGTTTCGACGAAACTGAGGAAAATACCATGAGATGATGAAAAATAATTATAAAGTAAGGAATGAGGAGGCGTGGGACCGCCGTGGTCAAGGCATGGTCGGTCGGTCGTGACCACGGTCTCGTGGTGCCTTTTCCTTAATTTTGTAATATTTTGATGATTTTATGAAAAATTCATGAATTTTGAGAAATTTGATGAATTTAGGGAGTTTCCATGAATTGAAAGAGTTTTCATGAGTTCATGGAAGCAAAATATTAAAATAATAAAAAACACGAGCGTGGGGGACCATGGAGGCATGGTCGGCCATCTATGGACCGGTCCCACGAGTTTTTCATAATTTTTTAATATTTTTAGGTATTTTTGATGATTTGAGGAAATTTTTCCTAATTTGAGAGAAATACCATAAAATCAAGGAATTTGATGAATTCAAGGAAAAATAGGATAATAATAAAATAATAAAGCAAAGGGCGTGTGGGACCGGCTAGGGCATGGCCGGCCGGCTAGTGGCCCGGTCCCACAAGTTTTCATAATTTTATTTTATTTATTATTATATGATGATTTGTGCAAAAAATACCATGAAATCAAGGAGTTTTTTCATGAAATTAGAGAAATAATAATAATAATAATAAGAAACCGTGGGGTGTGGGGCCGGCTGGGACCAAGGCATGGCCAGTTGGCCAATGGTCACGCCCCACACTCCTTTCCTTAATTTTATATTATTTGTTATGGATTTATGGAAGTACCATGAAACCGAGGAGCTTCCTCGAGACGAAGGAGATTTGATAAGATGAGAGAATTTTCATTAAATCATGGAAAATAATAAAAATGTATTAAAAATATAAAACTGGCGTGGAACTGACCAAGACACGGTCGGTAGGTCGTGTGTCCGTGTTCCCAGCACCTTGGTCAATATTTTTAATTATTTATTATTTTCTTCCCTATTTTGCATAGGTTCATCGTTTCGTTGTATTTTGAAATACTCGTTCGTGCGGTGACTGTTAGTGTATCGTCGTTGAATACACTTTCACCATTTGAATCGGGGCTTACTTAGAGGTAGCTCAGACGCCCGGTTGTTGATTATTTATTACTAATTGTGGAATTCAGTGGAGAATAATTCACAAAACTGAGTAATAAGATGTTTATTATTAATTCATAGGATCAGCTGAGGATTCGACTACGAAGTCAGAATAATAAAGTAAGCATTACCATTCCATGGGATCGTAGATTCGACCATAGAATCAGAGTAATTTTATCTATTACCATTTATGAGACCAGTTGTGGATTCGATCATGAAATCGGAGTAATGAGATAATATAGTTATTGCTATTCTATGAGATCAAGTCGTGGATTCGATCATAGAATCAGAACAATTGTTTATTGCCATTCCGTGGGACCAGTCGCAGATTCGACCATGGAATAGGAGCAATTGTTATTGCCATTCCATGGAATAGGAGCAATTGTTATTGTCATTCCATGGGACCGGTCGTGGATTCGACCATGGAATAGAAGCAATTGTTATTGCCATTCCATGGGACCAGTCGTAGATTCGACCATGGAATAGGAGCAACTGTAATTAGGAATAATTAACTTTGTGGCTCTGTACTAGCAGAGCAAGCTGTCTAGGAGCATTAATTATCCCGATATGAGCTTGTCGGTAAGTCATATCCTTTAGATAGTCAGGGTAAACTAGTTGTTTGTTCCTGAATACGTTATCGCTCTATACTAGCAGAGCAAACTGTATAGGAGCCGTCCATCTCGTGATACTATATAGAAATAATCACTGAAAGTACTCAGTATTCATGAGATATGTCGTTGTCCAGTCGTGAGACTACATATCTACATGTACTCTGAGAGAAAGTACTCTCCGTTGAGAATTCGATGAGAGACCCGTGTCTCGATACTCACGTCTGATTGTTGGATCAGAGCTTCGTATAATTGCGAGTTTACGATTTTAGCCCTTGTCGAAAATCCACCATCTACAAATAGATATAACATTTGGGAGCACACATCTCACACCAATCAAAAGGAAACCTTCTCCCTTTCATGCTAACAACAAATAAAGATTGTAACCACTTGCCAGTCAATGGAAAGAATCACATTTTGGAAAATAAGTAAATACTCCCAAAACACAGATATTAGTTGTTTCTAAAGATCCAAGCCCATCCCAAAATGTAAAAAAAAACTAGTTTGTACTACACACATATAATACATGCATACACTATCATATAGTAACATAGATATGCATGGTTTTCACAAAAGATAAATTTGTAAAACAATAATGAATACAAGAGAGTTCGTTATCGATTCCCACCTCTTTTGATGACAAGCCTCGCATACCTCGAGATCCATAATCCGCCGGTTCGTTCTTTAGATCGATCGTTGTTAATAAATATTAACTGTTAATCACACAAGCACTCTAAAGATTATCCAAAAGGCTCATACAAGGTTCATACACATTTCTCATACAAATCTCTAGTTAAAGACTAAGTGAACTATCTAATTGTTTTAAGCCCATTTATGGTTTTACATCTTTTAATTATCTAACTTTAGCACATCTAAAGGTTTACTAATTCAAATAGGTTGGTTCTCTAGTCCAATAGATATGTCTAATGAATATCTACAACTTTGTAGAAGGAACCAAAGGCTAATTCAGATCATAAAGGGTCCAAAATATCAAACTAGGAAAACTAGGCCAAAGCCCAAGTCCACTAACCCGGCCCACTAATCTAAGGCCTGGTCCAACTGGGTCAACTGAAGGTCAATAACGGTCAAACTAATAGTCAAATGGGTCAATTTAACAGTCAACGTCTAAGTCTAGGTCAAAGGTCAAGTCAAGTCTAAAGTCAAAGGTCCGGTCCTGGTCAAAAGGTCAACTGAGTCAAACTAGACAAAGAGTTAACTCAGTCATATAAACTGAGTCAGACGAGTCTGGGGTGACAGACTCTAGCTAAACATGCCAAGGCCAAAACATAGGTCACTTCTCAGATGCACAATCATGATGCATAAAAACACACAACAGCCTAAGACTAAGTGAAGCATTTCTAACTTTCCTTCGCTACCAATACCATTTACCACCTGCAACACACCCATATAATCAACTCTCTCATCTCAGACACATAGACATCTTCATTTACAATACATCTTACTTCAGTTATACTACATAAACCTACATTTAGATCTAGTAACTCTGCACCACAGCTCAATACACAACCACCGGAATTCTAATTCCATTTTCATTCCACCTGCACAATCAACTCGAACTCCATCTCAACAACTACTGCATATCACCAACACCAGTTCATAACCACTACCTCCATTATCATTATAGCTCCACTGACACCAAAACAACCATTCTAGTCTAAGTAGTATCATTATCATCTTAACATAACCAACACTTCTCCTCCACTTTTTCAGTTAAACACCACCATTACAGCATCACCATACTCAACACCTTCTTCAGACCACCTCCACAACTCAACTCAGGGAAACTAGGTCTCTAACTTTCCTAACAAACCTAATTTCATATTCCAATCTCAATAATAAAACACAACTCAACCACAGTTCATTCACAATCACATAAAAACAATAAACTACACAATTTAAACAATAAATCCAAACTTAAACGAAAATGAAACCTTACCCAAACATCGGCATCCTCTGAATAGCTAATTTCCCAATTCAATTATATTGAAACCCTAATTCATCAATTCTTCATGAATAACTCCATGTCATCCAATTAACTTCATCCCGTTCCTCAATTAACAGAACCCAGTCGTCAATTTCTTCTTAATCATCACCTAATTCGAATTCTAATCCAACTCAGGAACCGTAATATCAAATTCAGACCACTCTTCAACCTTATATGCTAATACTTAATAAACCCAACTTAATTCAATCCTCTAAAACATCATCTTCATCTTCTAATTCCTCTTTGAATTTCGAATGAAACCCTAACTTCAAATTACAACAACAACAGTTCCTTCTTCTCCCGAGCTAATTCAAACACAGAACTAAAATCTACACCTTCGATTTAACATACTATCAAGTTTCTATGAATTAATCAAACGAAACAAATTCAATTCATCGAATTGAGATCGACAGGAAAGAGAAGAAGAAGAAGAAGAAGAAGAGAAGAAGAAAGAAGAAGAAAGAGAATGATGATAAGAGAATGAATTCTCTTCGACACGTTGGGTGATGATAAGCCAACTAAAATTATAAAGGCACCCATTGAATTGATAAGGGCAGCCAAGCGGTTTAAGGCAAACATACTATTTTACCCTTCATGCTTATCCGATGAAATCATGAAATCTTCTTCATCCGATATCCGAATGACACGTTCGAGGAGTCTATTTCGCGTAGCTTTTCGAGACCTATTCAATGATACTAATTTCGTATCCAGATCGTTGTTAGATTAGTTTTTATTAATTAACGTTCATCTTTAATTAATCGAGTCATTAGCGGCTTAATCGACTCTTGACTGGTCTAATAGCGTTGACGAGCTTGAGGCTCGTTACAACGCTATAACTAGAATATCAAGATAACATTAATAGAATAACCATTATTTGATAAAGTTCAGGCTCCAGTCACATAAACAGAAAACCACTGAATACCAAAATGTCTACAAGCTATGAAGAGATGCTAAAAAAAATAACAAAGTGGGAAATCTAGTTATCGGTGTTAACACATGAATCAGTGGTGCCTTCACTGAAGTCCTCATTGAAAGCCGCTTCAACATCTTCTCAAGGCGCCCCCACATACACTCCAGAAGCCGCCTCGACTTCCCTCTCGAACGCTGCTTCAACACCTCTCTCAGTTTCAATATTTCCCCCAGGAGACGCTCCAACATTTTATTTGGAAGCTGCGTCAACATCCACTTATAAGTCCGCTTCAACATCTTCTACAGATGCCGCTTCCATGTTCCCTCCAGCAGTCGCTTCGATGTTCTCTACAAAAGCCACTTCGACCTCTTCCTGGGAAGCCGCACCGACGTCCTTTTCAAAAACTGCCCCAACAGCTTTTTGAGGATGCTCCGGTTCGTCCACTTCAGAATCAAGAATTATGATCTTGTCATGAATAGGGTAATCATACTTATTTCCACCTGGAGATCGCTTATGCTCAATCCTCCGCCGTTTCAATCGATCCAGAATCTTTAAGCCCTTGCACTCGGTGGCTGAGACGCTTCATCACGTTTCCACTTCTCCTCCATACTAACTGAAGCCAGAAAATCTTGAGCACGCTCTCGGACGATGCGTAAGTTCACAAGGGACATACCCTGTATAGCACGACCAGCCTCGCGAAACGGAGAATCTATTTTGGCCGTCACCTCCTCGAATGCCTGAGCCCTGGGTTTGTCGACTTCAAAGCTTTTCTCTGGAGAAGTTGAAGAATAATCATCACCAACAGTTCCCATCATATACTGCAAAGAGGCATCATGATTACATCAATAATCGACGTAAAAAAAAAGAAAAAAAAAACATCAAATTACATGAGACATATGGAGCAGTACCTGGAACGAAGAAGAATGTAATTCTGTGATGATTGGTATGGGGAGGAAGGCTCAAACGCCTCTTTTAATATTCCACAAATCAGCAAGGTCCCCGGAAGAAAAGGAGTCTCTACTTACCGTGTATAAAGGCTTCAGATGCGGGATAATGATCGAATAGATACTTATCTACCTGAAGACAACCGACGTATACTAAAAGAAAACGTATTCTTCTCAAAGAGCGAGCTAGCCTCTATCCTGATAATGTACGCCGAACTTTTCTCGTGAATTTCCTTGATTGTCACCATCTAGTGCCTACCCCGTAACAATGCCACTGTTACGTGCTAGACAGGGGACTTAATGTTGATGGTGGTTTTCAGTTCAGGGTCAAAATTGTAAAACCATGTATTTAATGCGCTATCATCCTGCAAAGGAACAAAAGTCATCTGAAAGTGATGAGTGCATAAACTTCTTCACTCACAGATGTATTTAGCAATTCAATGTATTTGGATATATAAAATTCACTCAGAATGGTGCACATAGAAATGATCCCGAATATTTTATGAATTTTATTCTCCACCGGCATTATTCACTAATGCATTGACCGCCTAGTATTTTCCTATGCTATGTTCCCCAGCTAAACTCTGAATATTGGCACGACATGACGGTTAATGTTCACTCGCAGCGGAGTAGCACGAATCTCCCGAAGTGTCAGTATTGAGACTCTCATGAAAACACTCACGTAGGCTACACCACTCTCTGATAAAGAGATTTTTGTGTCAACGCGCTTTTTAATTAAAGTTTAGCACGATCGACGCACTTAAATCCCTTAAGGAAAATCTAGACTGTCCATGTCAGTCTTAAAAAGCGATCACGGCCACGTGATTTGGCCACGCGATTCAACAAGCTTAGCCTACTCCTAGCGGAGCTAGGCGATCATCATGATGACCACCGGCGGGCCCACTAGCATCCCAGCCGGTCGGAATCCATTTAGTTCAACCGCAACACCCTCAAACGTTAGCCAGAACATGGGTAATCGCGCTGTTGAAAAATGAGCTCAAACGAGCTAAGACCGGCAAAAACAGTCTCAAAAAAACATCACGACCGCCCAACTTAGCTAGACTAGTTGGAAGGCTTAGATCTTCCTTCGAATAGTTAAAGAAGTGCTAACGTGTTCACCAACGACCTAACTCTATCCATGATCGATCGACCTACCCGCGGCAAGTCAAGAAAGCACCAAACCGTTTTCCCCAAAGTAGGGTGAACACGCTGTTTCGGAAGCCCTAGTTCGTGCTGCGGCAATGTACTACTGTCGCAAATTGACCACAACCATCCATCTTCGTCGGCCAAAATCGAGTGGGTTAGATTCAATTTCAGGCGGCCCCGAAAATATCAGCGTGCTCACTGGCAACCCACCTTTGCACATGGCAGATCGGCCTGCTCAAACTAGCCCCCAGTGCTTTCAATCGATCAGCCAAAATAGGGATGTCCACATGGCTTCTAAACCCTAATTTAAATCAACGGCAGTATGCAACTACCGCAAATCATCTCGTCCATCCAACTTCGCTATCCTAGTTGGATGGTTTAGATTTATTTTCAGGAGGCCAACAGGGTAACGCTGTGATAATCGACCACCCCTCCTCCACAGGGAGCGATCGACCAAGTGGTAGCTCACCCATAGAGTTCTCAAACGATCACCCAAAGGTGGCCGAACATGCTACTTTTTTAAGACGTTCAATTCTCGACTAATTTGAACGAGCTCTAAAACAACGATGTTTCCTGCACATCGATTATTTTCAGCTGCTTGTTTAAAAGCGATGTTTTATATACATCGATTATAAGCAATGTTTTATAAATATTGATTTCACAAATGATTTTATTATTTGACCTAAAAGCACTATGTGCTGCTTTTAGCGGGGAGTCTCACGACTTGACCCATTTACTCAAGACATCAAACATGTCATAAACAGGGGGAGCCTCAATGGGGTATTGGTCTGGCGGTTTACAGCATGCGACTTGCAACGTGCCCATTACGAAAAAGTGTCAGGAAAGGACGGATGGTTAACAACAATGAGAGTATTGGATGAAAGTGTGACCAGTTTTCCCCTCGTAATGAAAACGTGGTGATCACCACTTTTTACACAACCCCACTTCTTCACTGCATAATCACCTCCACTTCCTATGAGATCAGGGTGTGCTCGAACATGACTTGTATAAATAGGATTTCAACCTATTTCAAAAGGAACACAAGTGTTATCAACACAAGTAGCCAGAAACCATATTCTGATACAAGTCATAAAATAGCTACACCTTCATAATTCAACATTCTGATCTCAAACACCTTCTTCGCTTCCCTCCCTAAGATCAACCCTTCCCCTTCACTTTGTGACCGAATTGAATCTGGAACGACCATTTTTTGGTTTAGGCCAAGGTCTTACAGATTGATCTCTCGAATCTAAAAGTACTCATGTGCAATACATTTTTTTAGGGTTTGAATTCGTTTCTCATCAACACACCCAAATTTACCAAAAACAGCAGAATCAGTTTTTACCCCAAAACAATCATATACATGTTATGGATTAAAAAGACAATAATACCTATAAAATGTTTATTGAATTCATAATAACTTGTGAATCCTTAGTCAGGTATCAGTAAAGTAACTAATTTTGATCAAAAATGAGTAAATAATTACGTCATCCATCAATACTGGGCTTATCAAATAATGTATCATACTGATGCAAATTAACATGGCAGTATCGAATTGATAAAAATAGGTACGACAATTATTTGAGTTGATATTGAGATTTTGAGGATCTTGTATTACTCCATATGTTTCACTAATCTAGGTCTTTTTGGTTTTCGTACGGGGACTAAGAAATGTAATTAGTTCAACCATCTTTTGAGTGCGACTATGTGCACCCCTCTAAACCCCGGGTGCACGTTCCTCCCTTAATTATAAGTTGATTATCTAATAGTTATCTAGTTTTTAATAACGTATATATTTTTTTTATGCAAAAACCATTTTCGTTAAAAGGAAATCAACTTATAGTATTATAATCTTGCTCAAAAAGATTTAAAATATCAGCATGACGATTATTCAAAAAAAAACAAAGTCCGATTTTTCCTTTCTCGTATTCTTGGCAATATAGTCGGCTACACCATTAAAAGTTATTTTAGCATAAGTACACACCCAAGGAGATAAGTATGAGATATGGTGCTTTATTTCTACAACAGTCCCCTGATTTTCCCAATTCACAATAGGGGTTGCATCATTTATAGCTTTAGCTACTGAAATACTTGTTAGAGCATTGCTCGGTCGAACTCGCATGCGTTGCTATCTCAAGCATGTTTGTCAATGTTAGTGATCCAAACTATAAGCCTTGATTTCTGGTCTACTATAGCTAAGTCTCGGACTAGGATAGAATGTGTATTTGAGCTCAAGAACTCTATGGCAATCATCATACAAGACGAATGACTACTCAAGGAACTGGTGGAACTTCATCGACTAAAAGGTATGTGGAGACTTGAACTTATCTATCACTAAAAAGTCTATTTACTATATCTCCTATCTTGAGACAAAAGTCATTTTGCTATATAGACTTTGATTATACACATTTGCTATTTCGAGCCGAGTTTATCTCGCCTATCTATTTCTCGAAATATGTGTTGGTAAGCTTTCACTTTGGCCAAGTTCATCTTTACCTAGTGATGAAAGTCATGATATGTTTCAATCACTTTGAAAATTGCTTTGACGAAAAATGGTTTGTGAATAACAACTATATAACGTCCTCTAAGAATGTTTCAATGATTGAAATGAGAGTTTAGATTATGTAACCAATGTTGGATATAAGCATTGTGTGGAAACACATATATGTATAAGTCCTTTTTCCTTGAACCGAAATTTGCGAACTTTGTTGATCAAGAGAACCGGAACAAGATCCGTGAACTCAGTCCGCGAACCCAGTCCGCGAACTGGCGGAAGTTCTCGACCCGAGAATATCTGCTAGATTTTGAGAACTCCTTCTAGGAACTTAAGCCCGCGAACTAAGTCTGCGAACTTAAGTTGGTTATATCTAAAGATGATTGTTTGTGAACTTATTTATATTAACTAAGGAATGCTAAATGCAAACCGTGGCTATAAAGTTCATGAACCGGTTCAAGTGAATCAAATCGTTTTTGCTTCGATTGTGTCTTGTGTAGTTACATAAGATTTCCTTGCAATTGAACAACTCTCTAACTAGTTCATTTGAGTCATTTGAACTAGTTATGGTGAAGAAGAATATGGTTGATATGAAAGTGCTCATATGGCTAACTATTTGGTTAACTATTGTTGAACCAACAAATGTACATGTTTGGGTACAGTTACATAAACCTAAAATCGTGCATTTCATTTGTGTGTAACAAGCTAAGTTTTCGATCCAACGGTTGAAAGATACTAGGTTGAATCTAAATCAGGTTTTCGTCTAACGGTGAATATTGAATGCTTTGTTACCAAGCTAACATTGATTGCAAACCCTGATTTGAAAGACTATACAAGGGAGAACTCTAGCAACTGGGAAACCTAATCCCACACCTCCTGTGTGATACTAGTTTTATTAGCTAGAGTCGATTCTCCTTTAACCTTAGGTTTCTTCTTGTAAACCAAATTAACAACTTAAAGACTTCATTAGGATTGTAAAGCCAGACCGATACTACTTTCTCGTAGTTATGTGATCTGATCTTGCATCTTCTATCGTTTTGAGTACAATCGTAACGATTGGCTTGAGATTTATATCTCCGATAGGCAAGATATAAAAGAAATCACAAACATCTTCGTCTCATCGTTTGTGATTCCACAATATCTTCTTCGCCGCGTGGATTAAGATTATTGTGAGGTGATTGATAATACTAGGTTGTTCTTCTGGAATATAAGTCCGGTTTATCAATTGGTTCATGTTCACCTTGATTTATCAAAATACGAAACAAAAACTTGTAGGTATTTCTATGGGAGACAGATCTATCTATTCCTGTAGACTTTTCTGTGTGATACAGATTTGTTTATTAAAGTCTTCGACTTTGGGTCGTAGCAACTCTTAGTTGTGGGTGAGATCATCTAAGGGAATCAAGTGCGTAGTATCCTGCTGGGATCAGAGACGTAGGAGCATAAATGTACCTTGGATCAGTGTGAGATTGATTGGAGTTCAACTACAGTCCAGACCGAAGTTAGTTTGTAGTAGGCTAGTGTGTGTAGCGGATTTATACAGTGTGTGTTCAATCTGGACTAGGTACCGGGGTTTTTCTGCATTTGCGGTTTCCTCGTTAACAAAATTCTGGTGTCTGTGTTATTTCTATTCCGCATTATATTTTGTTATACAATTGAAATATCACAGGTTGTGCGTTTGAATCAATCAATTGGAAATCCGACCTTTGGTTGTTGACTGAAATTTGTTGATACTTGAACATTGGTCTTTGGTACCGTTCAAGTGATTTCTATTGTAGTCAATTAGACTCGCAGATTTCTATTTTCTTGAGAATTAATTGAATCAAGAAAGAAAGATATAACTCTTTGATATACTTTATTAAGATTGAGTCTAGTTGATTCTCTTGAAAGTGTGTTGGAGTTTGTCCATACAAATTGCTAAGAGAAATATTGGGCGTGGTTGTTGTACCCCCACTTTTTCAATTGGTACCAGAGCAGGCAAACACGTTCAAGACCTTATAAGTCTGTGTTTGTAGCGATATGACTCTTTGGACAAAGGTGTTATCTCTATCAACGTACCACCAGTCTTCGATGGCTCGAATTACTTATGGTGGAAAATTGTTATGCGAGCTTTTCTTCAAGCACGTGATTTTCAATCATGGGTATATGTTGTTAATGGCTATAATGCTCCCGTTATGGCAGTTGGAAATGTAAACGTTCCCAAGGATATTGGTGAATACAGCCCTGCCGAGATACTTGCTGCAAAGAAAAATTCCGATGGTTTGAATGCCATCATACATGCCATTACCCCGAATCTTCAGCACCATGTGTCAAATTGCACTAAGTCTAAAGAAGCGTGGGATATATTAGAAACCGTATTCGAAGGTAATACCAGTGAAAAGGAAGCTAGGCTCCAAAACCTTAATTCTGATTGGGAAAACCTTCGTATGGCAGATGAAGAAACATTTGATGAGTTTAATCACAAAGTGTCTGAAATTGTTAATGCATCTTTTGCATTGGGTAAGACTATTCCTAAAAAGGACATTGTGATGAAAATTCTCAGATCGCTGCCATCTAGATACGATTCTAAAAAGCATGCCATCGTTGAGGGAAATAACCTAGATAATCTCTCCAGAAATATGCTGGTTGGGAAGCTTAAGATCTTTGATCATGAGCATTCATCCAAATCTAAGGATGTTGCGTTCACATCACTAAAGGACACTAAATTACTTGATAAAAGTAAAAAAAAAAAATGTATATCTCTGAAGACGATCACTCTGAGACTGATTCATCAGATGAAGATCTTGAAAAATCGGTCTCGATGATCACAAGACAGTTTAGGGATCTTCTGTTGAAGAGAAGTAAACGGTTCTCCAGAGATAAGCCTAAAGCATCAGTCAAACCTCATAATCGTGTTCCTCCTAAAAATAGGGATATTGATGAAACTGATGACGAGGATATGCCTCAGTGCTTTAAGTGTAAAGGATTTGGTCATTTTGTAAACGAGTGTCCAAATCGTAGAAAATACACTGGGAACAAAGGTTTTGCTGCAATTCTTGATGAAATGTCTGACAACTATGATTCTAATGAAGACAAAAAATCAAGTGTTGCTCTTCTTGGTTTAAATATTAATTTTGATAATTGTAGCAATACATACATCAATATTGATATTCTTTCAGAAGAAAACCAAACTAATCTGGAAGAAAAAATTGAACCATTCTTTGGAAACTCTATATGTAATCTTTTAGGTTTCACCATGTGTCTAGCTGCTTGCACATCTCAGAAGCTTGATTTTTATCCTAGATTGATGTGCTCGTACTGTTCTCTAAAGGGTCATGAATTTTCAAGGTGTTACAAGTACAAACACCAATTGAGGCACGTCAACAAACTTCAACGAAGAGCAAATCAATTAGCAAACAAGCTTAAACTTGCTCAGAAGACCGCTGAGGTATGTAGGATTTTATCTTCATCTAAGAAGTTAGTTTCCAAGGATAAACCAAGACCATTAGAGAAGAAAGTATGGTCAAATCGCCTTGATATATAGAGGTCTGTGGATTCCTCTCAAGAGGAAAATGGTGGATAAAAATTGTTGTTCACCGCAGCACAACTTGATTGTGTTGATTGGTAAATCCTGTCTCATGTGCCTGATCAAAAGAGACAAGATTGTGTACCTCTCAGGCTTTAAGAAAAGTTTTTTTCTCCTTTTCTTAGTTTTGTGTCTATCAATAAAGGAGGATTATTCTCGACAATTCTACTCTCTCTAGGGTTCAGATTTGTGTGTGCACGAACCTGTTAAAAGGTTGTGTGACCCTACATTCTTTTTTCCTTCCCTGAAACCTCTTTTTATCTCAAGACCACTTATTGACATTGTGAATTCCTCTCACAAACCCATACGCCTATGGATGCTACAAGTACCTTGTATTCTGATGGAAAGGATGTTAATATGATTGTCAAGCCATCAATCATGAAGGAAAAAGTGAAATCTCTGTTAGCTCCGACATTGAAAAGAAAAAGAAGGAATGTGAGGAAGCCTAGAGTTGTTCTTTCAAATTCTCAGAAGTTTTCAGATGTTCTTGAAGTGTTGAAGGAGATGCAAGAGGAGATTCATCAAATAAAGGCTTTTGTGTTTAAGACTCATGAGATTCAGAAGGCCCTGGCCCGATATCATTCAAGAAGGTTTATTGATATTAACTCCTATCTTCATGAACCTTATGTCCCAATGGCTGTTGACGACAAGGAGTTAGGGGACGATAAAGAATGCTTCAAGGGTCTTAATGCCTAGTAAACCTTCTATTTTCTTGTTGTTTAGAAGAATAACTATAGTTTGGAATATCCATTATTGTGACTACACATAGCTATGTCCAACGTTTTCATCTTCATGTTTTTAGATTTATTGGTTTAAATTCTAAAATTGTTTGGAAGATGATTTTTGCAGTATTAATCTTTATGGTTTTATATATTGCAATTTGTCATGGGATATGTGTGTTGCGTCCGTGAACTGTGATTATCCCATACCTTTGTCAAAAGTTAAGTCCTTTATATGTCGATATGCATGTGTTGATAAAAGAAGGAATGATTTTTTGACAAATACAAAAGTTAAGCCTATTATGTCAATTTTTGATGGAAGATAGGTTAAAGTATTTTGTTTACAAGGATTATGTCCATTGTATGTCATTGTGCAAATGGTGATGGAAAATAGAATGAATCCTTGTTATTCCACAGTATTTGGTCGACCTCCGGTCTACAATTTTTGTGCATATACTGTGTTGTTCCATAAAGTGTCTTATGTTGAGCACAATCGACTGAGTTATTCTTAGCTTAGTTGTTGCTCCGTGAGGTATTTTATGTCGAGCATGTTCAACTAAATTAATCATCCTCGTTTGGTTATTTAGTTGTTGCTCCGTAAGTTTTCTTATGTCGAGCATGACCAATTAAATTGATTACTTTTTGTGGTTAATTTGGTTGTGTATTCTGATTAGATTAATTATGGGTTCTCTTGTGATTAATCTAATTGAGTATTTTTGAGTCTCCATAAGTTCACTTATGTTGAGCATTTCCGATTAAATTAATCATGGGTTCTCTTGTGGTTAATTTAATTGAGTCTTCTTTTCTTTTGAAATTAAGGTCGCTCTTGTTGTTCTTTCCGGAATGACATATAATGGGGGAGAATTCTTAATTGAACTTGTGCTTAATTGCCAAATCTTTGTGGGGAGTGCGGCTGTGGAATATTATAGGGGTTATCTTGTATCTTTATAAACTCCTTGATGAATGCATTTAGCTTCGGCTTCATGATTGCATCTAAACAAGTTGATATATGCTTTCTTTTATCATGAAATGTCTCTTTTGGAAATTTCATTAGGATCCCGTTTTCGTACCTTTGCCAATTTTATTGACAAAAAGGGGGAGAATTAATATGTAGTCACACTAAAAATACATACGGTTTTCGGATCATTATGTAAGGGGGAGTGGTTTCCATGTGAGATGGAGTATTGACTAAGGGAGAGTGATACATATCACCATAGTATTGTTACCGAAGTTGTGATACAATTGAACTTTGATACTATATAATAATACTATGACACTGTATAACAATGATTGAGAACTCTTGTTTTCTCATTGTTATAACTACGAATTTTCAACAACGATGATGCTGAACTTACAACCTTTGGGATCATTGGAGTACTTGGAAGTGACGAAGATTTCGAGTAATGTTGAAGATTAGGCATGTGGAATAGGATCTACAAAAGTTAATTCATTTATTTTTTGTATTCCATATGTATTGATAGTTTTGTCACTAAAATTGACAAAGGGGAAGATTGTTAGAGCATTGCTCGGTCGAACTCGCATGCGTTGCTATCTCAAGCATGTTTGTCAATGTTAGTGATCAAAACTATAAGTATGATTTCTAATCTACTATAGCTAAGTCTCGGACTAGGATAGAAAGTGTAGTTGAGCTTAAGAACTCCATGGCAATCATCGTACAAGATGAAGGACTACTCAAGGAACTGGTGGAACTTCATCGACTAAAAGGTATGTGGAGACTTGAACTTATCCATCACTCAAAATTCTATATACTTTATCTCCTATCTTGAGACAAAAGTCGTTTTGCTATATATACTTTGATTATACACATTTGCTATTTCGAGTCGAGTTTATCTCGCCTATCTATTTCTCGAAATATGTGTTGGTAAGCTTTCGCTTTGGCCAAGTTCATCTTTACCTAGTGACGAAAGTCATGATATGTTTCAAACACTTTGAAAATTTCTTTTACGGAAAATGATTTGTGAATAACAACTATATAACGTCCTCTAAGAATGTTTCAACAATTGAAATGAGAGTTTAGATTATGTAACCAATGTTGGATATAAGCATTGTGTGGCAACACATATATGTATAAGTCCTTTTTCCTTGAACCGAAGTTTGCGAACTTTTTTGATCAAGAGAACCGGAACAAGAGCCGTGAACTCAGTCCGCGAACTCAGTCTGTGAACCCAGTCCGCGAACTGGCGGAAGTTCTCGACCCGAGAATATCTGCTGGAGTTTGAGAACTCCTTCCGGGAACTTAAGTCCGTGAACTAAGTCTGCGAACTTAAGTTGGTTATATCTAAAGACGATTGTTTGTGAACTTATTTATATTAACTAAGGAATGCTAAATGCAAACCGCGGATATAAAGTTCATGAACCGATTCGATTGAATCAAATCGTTTTCGCTTCGATTGTGTCTTTTGTAGTTACATAAGATTCTCTTGGAATTGAACAACTCTCTAACTAGTTCATTTGAGTCATTTGAACTAGTTATGGTGAAGAAGAATATGGTTGATATGAAAGTGCTCATATGGCTAACCATTTGGTTAACTATTGTTGAACCAACAAATGTACATGTTTGGGTACGGTTACACAAACCTAAAATCGTGCATTTCATTTGTGTGTAACAAGCTAATTTTTCGATCCAACGGTTGAAAGATATTAGCTTGAATCTAAATCAGGTTTTCATCTAAATATTGAATGCTTTGTTACCTAGATAACATTGATTGCAAACCCTGATTTGAAAGACTATATAAGGGAGAACTCTAGCAACTGGGAAACCTAATCCCCACACCTTCTGTGTGATACTAGTTGTATTAGCTAGAGTCGATTCTCCTTTAACCTTAGGTTTCCTCTTTTAAACCAGGTTAACGACTTAAAGACTTCATTGGGAATGTGAAGCCAGACCGATACTACTTTCTCGTAGTTGTGTGATCTGATCTTGCATCTTCTATCGTTTTGAGTACAATCGTAACGATTGGATTGAGATTTATATCTCCGATAGGCAAGATATAAAAGTAATCACAAACATATTCATCTCATCGTTTGTGATTCCACAATATCTTCTTTCGCCGCGTCGATTAAGATTATTGTGAGGTGATTGATAATACTAGGCTGTTCTTCGGGAATATAAGTATGATTTATCAATTGGTTCCTGTTCACCTTGATTTATCAAAAGACGGAACAAAAACTTGTAGTTATTTCTGTGGGAGACAGATCTATCTATTCCTTAGAATTTTTTGTGTGATACAGATTTGTTTATTAAAGTCTTCGACTTTGGGTCGTTGCAACTCTTAGTTGTGGGTGAGATCAGCTAAGGGAATCAAGCGTGTAGTATCCTGCTGGGATCAGAGACGTAGAAGCATAACTGTACCTTGGATCAGTGTGAGATTGATTGGGGTTCAACTACAGTCCAGACCGAAGTTAGTTTGTAGTAGGCTAGTGTCTGTAGCGGCTTAATACAGTGTATGTTCAATCTGGACTAGGTCCTGGGGTTTTTCTGCATTTGCGGTTTCCTCGTTAACAAAATTCTGGTGTCTGTGTTATTTCTATTCCGCATTATATTTTGTTATATAATTGAAATATCACAGGTTGTACGTTTGAATCAATCAATTGGAAATCCGACCTTTGGTTGTTGATTGAAATTGATTGATACTTGAACATTGGTCTTTGGTACCATTCAAGTGATTTCTCTTGTATTCAATTAGACTCGCAGATTTCTATTTGCTTGAGAAAGAATTGAATCGAGAAAGAGAGATATAACTCTTTGATATACTTTATTAAGATTGAGTCTAGTTGATTCTCTTGAAAGTGTGTTGGAGTTTGTCCATACAGATTGCTAAGAGAAATATTGGGTGTGGTTGTTGTACCCCTACTTTTTCAATACTATCTGATTCCAGAACTAGATCATTGAGCTTCAGATATTTCACCCAAAAAATAGCTTCTTTAATGGCCAAACACTCCCCCTGCTCAGCCCCTAAACTATATTGTAGTTTTTACTCCCCTGCATGACCTTGTGGAATCATGTAAGATTAGTCAAATTCCAATATCATTAGTGAATTCATCATAAGAAGCATATATATTCAATTTTAATTGCTTCCCAGTTGGGGGAATCCAAGGGTGTTCAGGTTTTTGATTTCTTTTACTTCAATCTGCACTGGAGAATAATTTAATCATGCAATTTATTCTTGAAACCGTTGTATTTGGATTAACTTTCTTGTTCTGATAGAGATTTATGTACTTGTGCTTCTAAATTTTCCAAGTTTTCATCATCAAAATATGAATCCATTTAGTATCCCCACTAGATTGATTGATATTAAACCATGTCATGATCCAATCTCTGACATTGCAGTCCCGCTATTGCACCTAATGAAGGTTAACATTCATATTAAACCAAGTGACTCTTGAATGGTCACAATGAATCAGAAGATGGGTAATTGTCTCTGACTCTTTCTCACAAAAAGGACATAAAATTTCAATATCAGGTTTGTATCTGCTTAACTTTACTCTTGTTGGGACAATGTCCTTAAGATGTTTCCAAGTAAAGAGTTTTACTCTATGCGGAATATTAGTCTTCCATATTAATTGGTTACCTTTTGAAGCTGTAAGAGTGTTATAGGTAAATTTAACTGTAAAAACTCCAGTTTTACTAGGTAGCCAAACCGTAAATTATTTTGTACGTGTTATTAGAAATACCGATTGGTTTGTTATCACTTGGAGTACATGGGTTATGTGTTTTAGGAATAAGGCATAAGTTAGTTTTGTTTAGGTGCCATGGAAGTTTTTTGGTTTTGAAGAAAGTTTAAACCATAACAATTATATTATTTCTAACTATATTCCATTGAGACTGATAAAAACCATCCGGCCTTGGGGAATTCTATCTAGGCATGCTCTTAACGACTTGATAGATTTTTTTTTCTGGAGATGGTATCTCCATAAGTATCTGTTTTCAGACTCTCAGATGATTGAATTAATAAAACTAAAGTGATTATCTTATATCACTAGATTGGAAGTAGATGATATGTCTGAAAAAATAATAAGTGAGAAGTCTGGAGAGGTCTTCTCTTGTGGAACACCACTGATTCATGTTGTCTTTAAGAGCAGCATTATTATTCCTTGATCTCCTCCTATTCATCCGAGAATGAAAATAGCTTGTGTTATTGTCCACATCTCTGAGCCAGTTGTTTCCAGATTTTTGTTGTCATAATTCTATTTTAATTTGGTTCCAATAATGTAACTTCTCAATTGTATCTTGAATTTTCCAATTGTTTTCATCATAAAATGTTGAGATTGATAACCTTGAAGCTGATTTTCTAGGTTATTAATTCTAGCTTGAATATCACTATTATTCCAAAGTGTCAGGTCTGATCTAGTTGAGTTTAGTTTCCTTTCTAGTTGGTGACCAGGAGAACCTTTACAATGTTTATCCCAAGAATTAGCTATAAGCTGAGCACAAAATTGATCTTTTAACCAACATTTAAAGAACTTCCAGTTATTTTATGGTCTAAAAGGTATAGTCTATGTCTCAAGCATAACCGGATAGTGATCCGATCCAATACTAGGAAGATGAAAGAGCTTAGAATCTAGAAAATTTATGTTCCATCGATGATTAACCAAGGAAATATCCAGTATGTCCCTTTTAAATCCCCTATCATTGTTCATGTTTGTCCAAGTATAATTGTTACTAGAATAACCTAAATCCATAAGGCATGTTGCATCTATAGTATTTAAAACCCAATTATTAATAGAAGATTCATCTGATGGCTGACCTGAGCTTGGCATCTGAATGTTGAGATCACCAAGGACTACCCAAGGGAGATAAGCGGCTTCACTTGACTCTTTGATGTAACTACATAAACACATGAAAGTAATCATTCCGGTTTAGAAGGGTTTGAGGTAATAACAACATAAATCATATTGGTTTGGCTACACACAATGTCACAGGGAAAACCATTCTTCCAAAATAAAATCAGACTTCCGGCAAGACCATTAGAACCTACTATATTATGATTTGGATATTTAAATTGTAGAATTAAACTAATATCCCTATTATAACTAAATTTTGTTTCTGACAGGAAAACAACATCCGGGTATTGTCTAATTATTAAGACATGCAAGTGATTTCTAGTGTCATCTGAAGCAAAACCTTGAATATTCCACGCAATAATTTTCATATTTGGACTATGGTGAGGAAACAAGAGAAAGTAAAAATTTATAGCAAAAAGAAAACAAGAGAATGAAATTTAAGATAAAAAACAGTTCAAAATCACCAAATGCAGAAAGATGGTAAAAGTAATCGGAAAATACCTGGGTACCAACTTTTGATACTTCCATAGGGAATCTTCTAGAATGGTTCTGCTCTCTGAAACAGTCTCATGGAAAATAGGGTAATAATTTGGAGACTAGCACATATGAGTTTCATCACTCGAGTCTTCAGGATCAGCAGTGGGGTTTTGACAAGACGGTTTTGTTCATACAGTTGAGCAAGATTTTGAATAGGTTACTTATAAGATTTAGTTGGGTGATTGATTAAAAGGTTTTAATATATAAAATTGATTGGATTATATCAGATCAATGTTTCGTGAGTATCTATATGGGCATGTGAAAGATTATTAAAAAACCAAAATATCCTGAACCATGCCTCTGATAATGGATTTGGTCAAAATCCGACCCATGACCCAGATTTGAAAAAGTTGGTTAGTTGTCTGATTGAAATGCATGTCTCCCAGATTCCTAAGATTTTCTTGCATGTTGTTAGATCCCCCATTTCCAATCTAATTCTTTTTCCTCCTCCAATGTTATTATCGTCATAATCATTTGCCCTTGTAATATTAACCCGGGTCATACCTTGTTGATCACATCCTATAGATGTACCAATGTTTTTTGATGCATGATGTAGTCCTGTAGCATTAGAATTTGTACCTCCACGATCCGGCCTAACAAATTGCATCTGTTGTGGATGACTCTTCTTCATATCAGTTTATACGTTTGTAGTAGGAATTGATTCCTCATTGACTTCATTTGAATGATTGACATTAAAGCCTATCTGTCCTTTTTCATTCGAGTTAGTTAGAGGATCCATTGATAACTGAGAAGCAGTATTTGTAACTTTGGCACCCCTGAGACCTAGGTTATTCTAAGAGGGAGGTTTAACGAGAGAACTTGACAAATACCTTTTTTGTTGTTGCAGCAGAAACTCAACAATTTTTGCACACTCATTTTTCTTATGATCAATTGTGTAACAGTAACCACATAGACTAAAAGTTTTTTTTTTTTTTTTTTTATAAAATACTTTGATGGAGACTAGTTCATCGACATTATTTGGTATCCAGAAACCCCTTCTATGTGGATCTTTGACATCCGATAAAACAAGTGCTTTTTGAACTTTGCCTTTAAGGACTATAACATCCGGTGGATCTAGATCTTGAACCTCACCCACTGCTTCAATAATAATTTTCACATTTGCAACATATGAAAATTTTGGTTGAATGTTATAAAATCTTAGCCAAAACTTCTGCTTATTGAGTACAACTTTATGTTTTTGTATCATGGGATTCCAAGGTTCCATTACCATCAAATCTCCTTCTAAAAACCATGGTATAATCTTTAAAATCATATCGTACCCCTTTTGTGTATTGAACTTTATCATACAGATTCCATTCAGTTCTTTCTTTATAGTAATTTCTTTGTATTTCAACTAAAGTTTTCTAAGTTCCTTATCAAAATCACTTACCGAATACTGTTTCGGAGTGTAAATCCTACCAAAAAAAAATTACTTGTACTGAGCAACACCTTGAACCGTAGCCTCATTGGATATGATTGGTTGTTTTAAAGCCCTTAGCCTTGAAGAAATGGAGGTAGTCTACGTTCTTCCTTGCACCTCCTGAATATTAGTTTCCATCTTCACTAGTGCAAGGCTAGAATTTTTTATGAGTATTATGCAATAAGATAGGAGCAAAAATAATTAAGTAGAGAGACATACCTCTTTTTTGCTTAATGAATTTTGTACACTTGTATGATGAGTAAGGTTTACAATCACTGATAAGGGGGATTATAAACTTAGGAGCATGGTTATTACCACTGAATAGATAACCAAGGAAAATAACGCCGCATGGCGTTAAGAGAATGGAATCCTTTTGCAGAGAATTAAAATATTTATTATTAAGGAGTGATTTTGGAACTGTCGGCTAAATTTCATATCCAAAGTGGAGTCAAATATAAAAAGTTAAAAGAGAAGATCCTTATTGTTAGAGCATATCTCGGTTGAACCCACCAAGCGTTGGTATGTCAAGTTTGGTTGTCATATTTTAGTATCAAAACTCTTCTAGAGTCACTTGATTAATTACTAGATTCAACTTCGTGTAGGTTAGATTAGAAAGTCTATGAATGTTGAGACTTACAAGTATTACTATGAATACCTGAAGAGTTTGAAGAAGTAACGACTACAACAAAGACATCATCCTTCCAGTTGAGGTTAGTAATACTGACTTGACTTGTTTCTAGTCCTAACATATATTTCAAGTCGCTTTATATTGAAAACATAATATGCGAAGCTATATTTATAACACTCTAGTGATTAGACTTGGTCATAGCATTATGATCAAAGTGTCAAGAAATTATATTGAATTCCGAAGTATAACGCTTATCTTTTGAACTTCGTAAATACGACATCAACATAATCTCTGTATTTAGTTACTTGATTATGTGTGGGATGTAGGGGAGATTTCATCATAGGAAACTTGTATTATTACATTGGTTTAAGGAAGTTGATGTATGAACTTGTTTCATAATCGAAAGTGAAATCATAAGTGTGTTGGTCCGGTTATCCATTGAATAATATTTGGATGACCAATACAAGATGACAAGGTAGAACCTATCTTAACTTATGTTGAGAATCAAGGTAGAACCGGTCATAACCTATATTGTGTGACATGGTAGAACCGATTCTAACTAGTATTGAGAAACAAGGTATAACGGGTCATAACCTATATTGGGAGTCGTGGTATAACCAGTCCTTACTTAGTTAGGGAGTCATGGTAGAATCGGTCCCAAGAGCAAAACCGTGTTTCCAATATTCATATATTTCTTTATGTTGTGTGCGAATTTGGAATTAGGGTTTGCTAAAATAGGAAACTTCTAGATGTCGATATTATTTGAACATGTGCACAACTCTTAGCATTAATTGTTCAAATATATTCCTTGATGCTCAAAGTGATCCTAAACCGAAATATTGAAAAGCATCTAATTATGATTTTCGATTTTATATGTTTTAATTACCAGGAATTAAAGCATATATATACTCTAGAAAAGGATTATTATCTAATGTGCTAAACTAATAATAGAAATTATCTAAGAGAAATTTCGGAAATATTGTTTGACATTGATTGGAAATAGGTACTTTATTGCATATCTTAAGAATATTTTCGGTTTTGGAATTTCCTTGTTGTCCAAACAACCTTGGTCTATAAATACTTCAGTTTGCATTTCTTGCAAACTATCCTAAGAGCCAGCCAAACTTCATTCGTGTTGTTTCAGGTGGAGCCGTCTATCCGGAGAGAAAAGTACCCTAATTAGGAAAAATCTCTTACGACCGCTCGTTTAAAGACTTTTGTGGGATCATTAAGCTTTACGAGTACCGTTGGTGGGAAACTAGATAATTGCATTGTTATTTTAGTTTTCGATTATTGATTTGATTGGCTAACGATTGTTGCCTAGTTTGATTATTCTTGAGAGCATTCTCTTCTGACATAAGGGTCACTCAAACTAGATCAAAGTATCGACGAGATCTTTAAAACTGTTTTTAGATCTAAAGACATCTTGTGATAATCCATTGTTAACAGACTCCATTCCGTGCGTGATTGATCACAAGAGGATTCAAGTTTGTGTTGTATAGGTTATTTAAGAAGGAAATTGAAGATTTGAAGACGAGAATATTTTTCTTATTAGTTTTCATGTCTCGTGATTTGTGCACACATCTTGATCGACTGGGATCCAACTAGATATTGTTTATCTTTGATAGGCTTGTGATTATCTAGTTGATAAAATCGACATCACTTTATAGTTTCTCTTTGAGTTCTATATTGTTTGATTGTAAATCTGGAAATTGATTATTTCAGTAACTAAGATTCGAATTGATCTAACGAGACAAAGGAGTTTATTAGATCAAACATAAGAGCCTTTGTCAACGACTCAACATATCTCTTCTTAAAGATTAAATAGAGTGGCTACCAAATAAATTTGTTCCTTTACTATTTGGAATACAATCAAAAGGAGCTGAGTACATAAAGACTTTACTTGGTAAAGCAACTTGAGATAGTGATTTTTGTCTTGAGATTCACGTGCGTGACCAAAATTTCGAAGACGCAGGGATACTGGGGAAACTAAGTAACTAGGGGTAGTTTACTTAGTTTCAACTATACGAAGTTGGCTTTTTTTCTTTGATAGAGGCTTAATTCTGAGGGTATTCAAAACTGGACTAGGTCCCGGGGTTTTTCTGCATTTGCAGTTTTCTCGTTAACAAAATCTTTGTTGTGTCATTTACTTTACTTCCGCATTATAATTGTCTTATTATAATAAAATAAATTACACTTGTACGTTAACCCTAATCACTTGACTTTGATCCCATAGTCAATCGGTCTTGTACCGTAACTGTTGTCAAGTGAATATCAAGTTGTCGTATTGTCTCGACTTTGTCTATAGACGATCACACTTGGTATCAGAGTTATAGGTTGAATTAAAAAGATTGTGGTGTATTTGTGTGCCCTCGTCTTTTCACTTGTAAATATTCTGAAATGGAGACAGACTGTTAGGCAAAACCACTCTAAAAGACAATAGGAAATCTCTAAAAGTTGGTCTTCAAGTACCTAAAACAAATAAGAAAGAGAGATAGACATTAATAGAAAAAAGAAGAAAGATTAAAACAAGAAAAGGTAAAAAAAGTATAGAGTTTAAGTGGAAGACAAGATTAAAGCATGCAAGATAAAAAATCGTAGGAAAATGGGAAGAATATGACACTGGTTTAACGCCGAATCAGTCGCCGATTTGATCTTCTCCGACTATTTCTAACTTGACCCACTTTTTTTCCCTTTAATAACATATATCTATTTTTGAATTTGGGTAAACAAAAAACTAATCAAATAATATCTATGTCTTGTCACGCCCCAAATACTAAACCTGCTTAGCTGATAGGTTACCAACTTGTCACGCCCCAAATACTAAACCTGCTTAGATGATAGGATTACAACCTAAATTGAAGCATCAAGACTAGATTACCTATTTTAAGAATCATAATTACTTAAAGTTCTAATAACAAAACCCAAACTCTATGATATTACATAAATGAAAGTCTTTCGAGTGCTAAGAATACATTAATGTGTTGTTTACAGAATAAAGAAAGAATACATATAGTAAAAGATATACAATAACACTAGATTTGTTAAAACTCTAAGTTATGAAACGGATATCTTCGCGCGCTCCATTTCTTCTGAATACTGAAAACTGAAGTGGGAACAAGTGAGCACATAATCCCAAAAGGGTGCTTAATGGAAACATATAACCCTCAAATAATCACTAACATGCTTCACAGTTCTAAAAGAATATAAATTGAAAGAAACAAGAAGAAACTAATCATTCAGCTATTTATGCATCATGAAGCAAATGTCACTCTAACCTCGCCAAACTCATTGGAGAAGAAGATGCAAGAGCGACTCTAATCAATAATAATAACATCGTCCACACAGAGTGCCAATACAAACCATGATTCAAAATATCACCATCAAAATCATAAGGTTAGAAAAACATGTATAATATGCACACGAGTGATTTCCCCAAAATAAATTAATATATATACTAATGAAACGGGGGAAAAGCCTCCCTACTAAGTAATACCAATACGGGGAAGAAGCCGCCCTATTATTAATATTGTATATACTACTGAAACGGGGAAGAAGCCGCCCTACTAAGATACTACTGAAACGGGGAAGAAGCCACCCTAATCAACTTAGCTAAGAGCTGTGGGGAAGCACAAACACTCCTTGCGGGGAAATCAGACAACGCATATTTCACACACACAAGTACATTCAGAGCAAACATCATATTTGCAATTACAATATACACTCATACAGATAGTAAAAGTACATCATACTCGCAAGGAAAAGAAACTCAATGATCACAAGAAGGTTACAGAGTTCCCACCTGTTTTGAAGGCAAACCACTCCAATACAAGATTCTCAATCTACGATTTGCTATCAACGATCATCCTCAACATTGTCATCATCTTGAACGTGTAATTACCATATGAATCAACATGAAAATAATACGTAAATGGTCTTTCAGAATCCCAGTCGATATCCTTTGCTTTATCTCTATCTTTGTTTTAGAACCCCCTTATCTCTTTCTTTATTAAGTTCTCATTGATAAATCTATGTCCAAATTGACTAATGGAAGCGGTATCAAAACTGGCCGGAAAATATCTCAGGTCACTGGTCAACAGTAACGATCAACGGAGTCACCTAACGGTCAATTTCAGCCAAAGGGCCAAGGTCAAGTCAACTGGTCAAACAGGAACCGGTCGAAGGTTCAACTCAGTGAGTTGAATCTGGGTTAACTGAGTTGACTCAACTCAGACAGACAACCTGAGTCAGGTGAGTCAGTTGCGCTGACAAATCTGAATGACTCAAGGCTAGGTCATCTGCACAGGCTACAAGCTTTGTTGCGTCATAATGGTGCAACTCAAAACCACAGATGCATTACAACATCAATCATACAACTTCACCCTCTTCTTTAACACTTCAAACTCAATTCAATCATTCTAAACAAACTTCAAATTCCATTTATAATCAAAAAATCCACTTACCTGCAATTTTGCAGCTTTAAGCAATATCTAATTTCAACATAAGCAACATATACACTAAACTGAATCACCACCAGCTACACCAACACCGGACCATGTCTTAGCCTAACCTTCATCTAACATCTCAGCTAAACTTGTGCATCCATAACCCTTTTGACTTCATTACAACTCCGCTCTTCCCTGCAACTGACAGTTTCATTCAACGAAGACATCTCTGCACACATTTCTACAATTCATACCACCTTACAGCGCAGCTACAATTCTTTCAGAACTACCATCTTTGCTTATGTGACATCATTCATCTTAATTCCTTATTACAGATTCACTTTACTCTCGGCAGAAACATCATCATTAACTTTGGCAGTCCACATCATTTCACCTCCACAATCAAACTCCAAAAACTGCAATTCCAGCAACCCCATAACTGTGATTACTAACACTAACAGTTCCACCCATGTGCAGTGACACCATCAACACACATAAGTTCTTTACTTCATATCATTAGATCTTCTTCCCTGCCACTCATCTCAATTACCAATTCTAAAACAAAACTCAATTCTTGCTTCATCTCCATTCTATGTAATTCACATCTATCCAGTACTAAGAGTTAATTGCTGTATCATCTTACCATAAACCCATACTTTGTAACTCAATCGCAAAACTAAACTACCACTACTACTTCTGTTAATAATCATATACTCTCAAAATTGAACATAGTAACTTAACTCAATTAATTAAGAAAACTCATTACCTCATTGTAGGATCAGAATTTCGCGACAACGATACGCTTGCGAAATTCTTAACAACACATTACAAAAATGTCGCAGAGCACTTTGAGAAACGACACAATAGGTGATATTAGCTTAAACATAAGAAAAATGTAATAACTTTGCGAAGATTAGAATATATGCTAAATTAACATTTGTAAGCCTGCGATATCATCGCAAGCCAGATCCGAAATTAGGGGAAATCTTAGCTGTATATGAGACGTCATCCACTAGGTAGCATCCTATATAAAGAGAAAGGTAGGAGAGAGAAAAGTAACTAGTATTATTATTATCTTCTTATTCTTCCTCAAAAACCAGAGAGAGGGAGAGAGCTCCAAATACTCATTAATGGAGTCTCAATGTAATTCATATGTAATTCAATAATCATAGTGAAACCTAACCCCGTGGATGTAGATCAAATTGATCGAACCACGTAAATCTTGTGTCTTATTTTATATTTTCATTATCTTTATCTTTATTTTAATATCAAATAAGTTTAGATCTAGAAATCATAGTCATGATAGTACAAGGGGTGTGTTGTAGGATTTCCTGCAACTACATTTTGGCGCTAGAAACAGGGAACGAGTAAAGGATTTATCCTTCCTGTAACTTGTTGGATCAAGAAATTTTCATGAAGATTAGCTACTGTTCATATTTTTCTAGATCTACAAAGTTTAGGTTCAAAAATGGAAATTTTATGGAAGAAATCACACTTTCAGGGAGTAAACATCATCAACAATTAAAAGACATGAAAAGAGTGAGAGAAAAATTAGTTGTTGTGGTGAAATTTAAGGAAAAAATGGAAGTTTCAGTGGAAGATTTTCATGTTCAGGAGAAGAAACAAGGGAAAGACGAAGATAAGATAAGAGGCAGGCGCTGTAATTTCTGTCACAAACAGAAATTCGCACAGATGGTTTAAGGTTGAGCGAACAACAAATAGGTCACGGGTTCGAATTCGCAGAGACACATACTTTTTATTTTCTTCTCATTTGCATGGGAGAATAAAAGAATAAGGAAAAAAGTTATGTGTTAATTTCGCAGAGAGGTTCTTGCAAAATTGGTCCAAAGAGCAGTATGTGCGTTAGTGGTCGCAAGTTCGAATTCGCCTGCGAACATAGTTTTCTTCTTTTTTACAGAGAGCGAAGAAATGAATAATTTCGCAATATTGTTTCATTATTTCGCAAACAAGAGGCAGCACAATTGGTCATCTGCGAAGTTAATGAGTTCATGGTCACGTGATCAAGTCCCAACACCTGCGTATTTTTTCGCACAAATATTTCTTTGATTATTTGCACAGAAGAGAGTTGATGATAATTTCGCAGAGATATTTCGCAAAGAAGAAGCTTGCACAGTTGGTCAGGAGGCATGAATGCAAGCAACAGGTCGCGGGATCAATTCTTGCTTCTCGCATGTTTATTTTTGTTACGCGAAATTTATACAGAATTGTCTCTCACACAGTTGGAATTTGATTACTTCACAAGAACTTTGATTATTTCGCAAGAGAGGCTTAGCACAGTTGGTATGGTGTGAGAATATGCAAGTAGCAGGTCGCGGGTTCAATTCTTGCCTCTTGCATCTATTTTTGCTAAGCGACATTTATACTTCATGCAACATATTTTTCGCGCGAGATTGAAAACAACAACGAATCACATAAAAGCTAAGTACCACTTTCCTTGAACATTTTACTTTTACAGAAAATAAAAGATTTTTGATTTGATTTACAAAAAGCGATTCAATCGCACGATTACAAAGATTTCAAGATTTCAAAGATTACTAAGATTTCAAGATTACAAAGACTTCAAAATTACAGAGATTTCGAGATTTCAAAATTACAGAAAACTGAAAAAATTCAATTTATATGTTTCTCTAGAATATTTCTTTTGCAGAGAATAAAAAGATTTTTGATTTGATTTACAAAACGCGATAGAATCGCAGAATTACAAAGATTTCACAACTACAAAGATTTCAGAGTTACCATGTATTGGAATTTCTCTTGAATATTTATTTTGCTTCAAATGATATAATATTATGAGAATGAAAGAATGAATGAAAGAGATGACAGAAATGAAAGAATGAATGAAAGAGATGACAGAAATGAAAAGATGAATGAGAGAATAAAGAAACGCGAACATTTCGCAGAGACAAAGAGATGCGAAAATTTCGCAGAAACAAAAAGAGAAAGGGGCGAACCTTTATGGCGTACACCCTAGTTTGCGAATACAATTTCGCAAGAAGCAAATGTAAGACCTAAAGTACGTCATATAAGGGGGTACCTGTTGCATGGCTCAGGGAAAGGTTACACCGCCCCGAAACCTGAGTCATGGAGATTTGGGGTCAATAAAGCCCATCCGGGAGAGGCACCTTGGATTCTCAGCTTAATCTTATGACTTAGGTTGGGCGACTAAGGTAATAAGGACTCTCCCAAGGTGTGCGGAATCTGATCAAGGCGCCGAGGTACACGGTTGAGTCAAGAGTGACAGGGGCGTCTGGAGCGTACCTTGCCATTCTTGACAAGTCTTGGCTTATACTGCACTCGGACTGAAGAAAACCCCACTTAGGGTGCAGTCTCGTAACCATAAGCCCTATAGGTAAAAGGGATAAGAGGCTGCGAAAACAACTGGTTGTTGTTAAGACTGGATGGGAGGAGCTAACCTTGTATGGTAGAAGTACGCCTCCTTGAAGGGGCAACCAGGGGGGAGATAAGGGCAGCACCCTCCATTAGGGAGCTGATAAGTGTCTTAAGACGTAAATGTCATGAGGCTTTTTACTTGCAAGGGTATTAAGACTTGTCATATTTGTGCGACAATCCTGAAGAGGCAATAATACTAGAGAAAAAGATAAGACGAGATCAATGGGTCATTACATGAAAGTGTGAAGACGTCCTGCGATTTCGTCGCAAGACGGCAATGTCATGGGGCTTTATTTTCGCAAGAATATTTAGGCCTGTCATATTGTCGCAACAATCCTGAAGAGGCAATAATACAAAAGAAAAAGTTAAGGCAAGATCAATGGGTTTTGGCATGAAAGTGCAAAGACGTCCTGCGATTTTGTCGCAATGACAAGAGGTGGCAAAATAAAACCTTTAACTAGGAAGGCAAAATAAGACCACATAAGAAAATGAGTAAGCAAGTAAGCTTGCGAGAATGATTATATGTAAGCAAACAAGCTTGCGAATATGTACATGGAAATGAAACTGAGGCAGTGAAAATGCCGCAGACTTGATATTATGATCATACTGTTATGAGATACTAATAGTGCAGGAAAAAGGAAAGATGAAACACAAGTAAGAACTTGTGAGGAACAATAACTACACGAAGAGGAATGCATACACTAAAGAAAAAGCCAGAGAAATGGAGAATGGAGGCAATTTAAAGCTACATCAATTTTAGCGTGCAAAATGAGCTAAATAACATAAACATTAGCTATACATTGCAATAGATAAGCATTCTCATCATACAAGCATCATACTCGCATCATAAAAGCATTGCATAAGCATTTCATAGCATAAACATCGCATACACATTTCATAACATAATCATCACATAAGCATTATATTCGCACAAGTACTTTACAAAACTGTTCGGAATAATATTGCAGAATTTCGCAATATTATCGCAGAATTTAGCAGAATTATTCAGGATTACTCAGAATTTCACAGGATTATTCAGAATTTCGCAAGATTATTCAGAACTTCGTAGAACGATTCAGAACTTCGCAGAATGATTCGAAATTTCGTAGAATGTATCAGAATTTCGCAGAATGTGATTATTTCGAATGATGTGATTATCTCGCTCAATTATTTCGCACAATTATAAGAAACTTGAATAGATTATACTATCGCATGAGCACAAAACATGAGACAGAGGCAAGATAAGAATGAAGAAACAATTCGCACATTCAACATTTTCTCAAGGATTCTACCCTCATAGATAAAGAACAGAGGCAACTATGGATTACCAAGAAAACATTTTATGTTCTTTATCTTCTCGTCAAGAATCACCAAAAATGGAGTAATAATTTCGCATGAATAGAGGCAATACTTATTATTCTCATTCAAGGAGGGATACTTCTTATATTTCGAGGATTGAATACTTCTTATACTTCTCAAAGGATACTTCATACTTCATACTTCTTATATATTTCGAGGATTAAGTACTTCTTATACTTCTCAAAGGATACTTCATACTTCTTATATATTTCGAGGATTGAGTACTTCTTATACTTATTCAAGGATACTTCATACTTCGCATACTTCAAGAGATGATATTTCTTATTTACTCCGCAACGCTCCGAAACTTCACAAAAGAATAGAGGCAAGTATGTACTTTTCAAGTCCAGTATTCTTTCGCTCGTTCCTTCATCAACAAAGATCAAAGACACTCCACCAACATGTATCTCTCTCCAACAACTACAACAATGGATTTTTTCCTGAAGATCGCTCTTCAAGCAATATTCAAGAAAAAAGAGGCAAGATGTAGGATCATAATTTCGCGACAACGATACGCTCGCGAAATTCTTAACAACGCATTACAAAAATATCGCAGAGCACTTTGAGAAACGACACAATAAGTGATATTAGCTTAAACATAAGAAAAATGTAACAACTTTGCGAAGATTAGAAGATCTGCGAAATTAACATTTGTAAGTTTGCGATATCATCGCAAGCCAGATCCGAAATTAGGGGAAATCTTAGCTGTATATGAGCTGTCATCCACTAGGTAGCATCCTATATAAAGAGAAAGGTAGGAGAGAGAAAAGTAACTATTATTATTATTATCTTCTTATTCTTCCCCAAAAACCAGAGAGAGGGAGAGAGCTCCAAATACTCATTAATGGAGTCTCAATGTAATTCATATGTAATTCAATGATCATAGTGAAACCTAACCCCGTGGATGTAGATCAAATTGATCGAATCACGTAAATCTTGTGTCTTATTTTCTATTTTCATTATATTTATCTTTATTTTCATATCAAATAAATTTAGATCTAGAAATCATAGTCATGATAGTACAAGGGGTGTGTTGTAGGATTTCCTGCAACTACACTCATATTAGCTCCACTCAAGCAATTGAATTCGATTCAGAAATTTGTCTCAAGACTAAATATCAGCTCAACAATCTTTATCACCATCTTTGATTCTCAGAAACCCCAAAACCAAATCCCAAATCCTTTCTTTCTTTAATTTGAGTTTCACACTTCGATTCACCTCCTAAATTACCATAGCCATCCTTTATTTCTTATTGTCTATTACTAAATCAAAATCTTCAATTGAATTTCAAAACCCTAACCCTATTCCTACGATTCATCACTGAATCAACTTCAAAACTTCTATTCAACAACAACCCCTTCTGTCCTTCATCTAATAACAACCTAAAAACCTATCTATTTCCACACGATCTCAAAATCAATTTCAAAATCCTATTTTGATTCTCTCTGATTAACAATAACAATCTTCTTCTTATTTATAATTCATAACATCAACAACGGACTCTTCACCGATTCTACATCATTACCAAATCCTCTTAATTCAACACTCAAAACTCGAACAGAAGAAGAACAAAGGAAGAACAGAGGATTAAAAGAAGAAAGAATAAACGAAAATAAAAATAAGAAATAAGAGAAAACGAATCTCTTCTCGATTTGGTTTTGGATCAAACCAAAGAGAATTAATAGGGCGTCTAGATGATTGGATGTGTGCAGACCAGAGGGTGCCTTTCGAAGAAACTCGCATATCTTAATAATTTTTCTTGTCAAAATATTATTTTACCCTTCATACATCTTAGATGATATCATCTTCGTCCAATATCCTATTGACGCGTTCGAGAAACCATTTCACATAACTTTTAGAGATATATCTAATGATACTAATTTCTTATATAGATTAAGGTTGGATTAATTTCTATTAATTAAGGTTCATATTCTATAAATCGAGTAATTAGCGGCTAAATCGTCTCTTGATTGGTTTAATAGCGTTGACGAGCTTGTGAATCCTTATATTCTACCCTCCTTACAAGAATTTTCGTCCGCGAAAATTTAATCGATCTACATATCAATGTAAGTACAACTCATACTTACAAATACATGAAATCCAACTCATTTCAAATGAGTTCGAAACAAAAAAAAATGAAATACAAACGTATATGTCTTTTTACAACTAAGGTTTAAATTTGTAGTTCTAGGTTCAACTATGCTGATTTAAATTCTAACAAATAAGGAAGTCTGAGTTCCTCACACTAATTTTCTATTCAATAAATTAATGGTTCTAAGTATATGATTCTTAAAAATTGGTAATCTATATGGGGTTTGTTATTAGAACTTTATGTAATTATGATTCTTAAAGTCAATAGTCTAGTATTGATGCTTCAATTAGGTTGTAATCCTATCAGCTAAGCAGGTTTAGTATTTGGGGTGTGACATGTCTCTTCTTTTTGTTTACATATTTTTCATTTGTTTTAGTTGTTATTCAACTTCAGATTTTCCTCGCTGCTAAAATCGTAGAAAGACAAATTCCATTGTTTTTGTAGGATCTCTCATTTAAACTTTTCCTATTAGTAAAAACGTGTTATGAACCTATGTATTTTTTGATATGTTAATCCTTCTGCGAAGCCTCTAGCAGTTATACAAACAGTTCATATTTCATACAACAAGATAAACTAAAACTAAATATCACTACGACAACATGAGGTAAACTTAGTTCAGTTAGGAAATTAAATATGAACTCGTTGAAATTGGTCAAGTGAAAATACGAGGGTACCCAAATACACCAAAATATTTTTGTTTCAACCTATAAGTCCTCTACCAAACGTGATCGTCTATGGACAGAGTCGAGACAATACGACAATTCGGTTCACACTTCGCGTGATCGTATATGGATACGAGATCGAAGCAATACAACAACAAGGTCTCTTATGTGATTTGTTAGAGCATTGCTCGGTCGAACTCGCATGCCTTGCTATCTCAAGCATGTTTGTCAATGTTAGTGATCAAAACTATGAGTCTTGATTTTTAACCTATTTAGATGTCTCGGAACTAGGACATAGATTGTGCAGTTAAGATTTAGACTTCACGGCGTTCATCTCTTGAAGACGAAGAACTACTAAGGGGAGCTTGTGGAACTTCATCGACAAAAGGTATGTGGAGACTAAAACTTATCTATCACTTGGAAAGTCTATTTTTTCTCTATCTCCTATATTGAGACATAAGTCGTGTTACGATATAGTTTTCTATTATACACATTTGAGATTTTGAGCTGAGTTTATCTCGCTTATGTATTTCTCGGAATATGCGTTGGTAAACTTTCGCTTCGGCTGAAATCATCTTACATTCGTGACGAAAGTCCGAATAAGATCATATGAAAATTTTCGAGTCACATCTTACATGGTTTGTGTGATACAATAATTTGGTGTTGTCTTAGAATGTTTCATTATGATAATTTCAATAACTTGAAAATCGCTTTGACGAAAAATAGTTTGTGAAAACAACTATATAACGTCCTCTAAGAAAGTTTCAATGATTGAAATAAAGAGTTTAGAATCATGTAACCATGTTTGGATATAAGCATAGTGTGTTAATCACATTAGTGTACAAGTCCAAAACCGGGAACGCGAAGTATGCGTACCCGTACGCGTACTGGTGGTTACTGATGTCTGGGCAAGTATGCATACTTGTACGCATACCGGCGGAAAGTTCACGTCCGTGAAAATCTGCTGGAGTTTGGAATGTGTTGAAGTATGCGCACCCGTACGCGTACTGGCATAAACAAACTCAAGTCCGGATACTCAAGTATGTGTACCCGTTTGCGTACTTGAGTGGGTTACTTTCTAAAATCAGTTGTGTACATGAAATTAAACATTTATATTATAAGGAATGCAATCTTTGCAAACCGTGGCTATAATGTTCATGAATTGATTCGAGTGAATCGAACCGGTTTTGTTTCGATTGTGTTCTTGTATACTTCTATGAGAATATAGAAATTGAACGACTCTTTAACTAGTTTCATTTGAGTCATTTGAACTAGTTATGGATAAGATGAATATGGTTGATATGAGAGTTATCATATGGCTAACTTTGGTTGACCATTGTTGAGCCAACATGGGTGTACATGTTTGGGTACTGTTCATAAACCTAAATGAGGGTACATTTCATGTGTGTGTAACTAGATAAGTTCGATATAGCGGTTGAAAGATATTAGCTTGGTTGAATCAGGTTTTTTATCTAACGGTGAATATTGAATGCTTTGTTACCAAGGTAACTTATAGTGCAAACCCTGATTTGAAAACTATATAAAGGAGAACTCTAGCAACTGGGAAACCTAATCCCCACACCTCATGTGTGTTACTAGTTGCATAAGCTAGAGTCGATTCTCCTTTAACCTTAGGTTTCCCTAAACCTTGTAAGTTAACGACTTGAAAGACTTCATTGAGATTGTGAAGCCAGACCCGACTATTTCTCTTGTAGTTGTGTGTTCTGATCTTTCCCGATTCTATCGTTTGAGTACTATCTTCTCTAAGATTTGCTCGAGATTAGTTTCTCTGATAGGCAAGATAAAACGTGATCACAAACATCTTCATCTCATCGTTTGTGATTCCACAATATCTAGTTTCGCCTTTATACGATTTAGATTATTGTGAGGTGATTGATAATACTAAGTTGTTCTTAGGGAATATAATTCTGGTTTATCAATTGGTTCTTGTTCACATTGATTTATCAAAAGACGGAACAAAAACTCTTGGGTATTTATGTGGGAGACAGATTTATTCAATCCTGTGTGAGACAGATTTGTTTATCAAGTCTTCGACTTTAGGTCGTAGCAACTCTTGGTTGTGGGTGAGATCAACTAAGGGAATCAAATATGTAGTATCATGCTGGGATCGGAGACGTAAGGAGTGCAACTGTACCTTGAATCAGTGTGAGATTGATTAGGGTTCAACTACAGTCCATTCAGAAGTTCATTAGTAGTAGGCTAGTGTCTGTAGCGTCTTAATACAGTGTGGTGTTCAATATGGACTAGTCCCGGGGTTTTTCTGCATAGCGGTTTCCTTGTTAACAAAATTCTGGTGCTTGTGTTATTTCTTTTCCGCATTATATTTTGTTATATAATTGAAATATCTCAGGTTGTGCGGTAAGATCGATCAATTAGAATATCCAAACTTTGGTTGTTGATTTACATTGATTGACACTTGAATATTGGTCTTTGGTACTGTTCAAGTTAACTACTCTTATATTCAATCGGGATCGTAGATTTCCATTTGCTGATTGAGGATTGAATTAAGAGTTAGAGATATTAAACTCTTTGATATACTTTTATCTAGATTGAGTCTGTCTGTCTAGTTGATTCTCTAGAAAGTGTATTGGAGTAAGTCCTCTCAAATTGCCAAACGAATTGTTGGGTGTGGTTGTTAGGCCCCCCGTTTTTTCATGATTGACTATGGATACAATATCGAGACGATACGACAACAAAGTGTTTACTTGATAATAAGTTCGGTAATAACCGAAACTCTATAGGATCAATATCAAGTATTGTGGAGCTAACGTACTTGTGTATTTTACTTAATTATAATAACAATTATAATGCGGAAAACAAAGTAAAAGACACAACAAGATTTTGTTAGCGAGGAAACTTCAAATGCAGAAAAACCCCGGGACCTAGTCCAGTTTTTAATACTCTCATAATTAAGTCGCTATACAAAATCTAATACCAACTTCGTATAGTTGAGACCAAGCATACTACCCTTATCTACTTAGCTCCCTCAATATCCCTGCGCCTTCGAATTCTAGAGTCACGCACGTGAATAGTAAGTCCTTCGGATCGTATTCCAAACAACAAAGGAAGAATATGTTTGATAACCACTCTAATCAATCTTCTTACAAGATTAGGATGAGTTGTTCACACATGCTCTTATGTTTAATCTAATAAACTCATTTTTCTGGTTAGATCAATCTAAATATTGAATACCGAAATAATCATTCTCTAGATTTGCAATCAATCAATATAGATCTTAAAAAGAAACTATAAAGTGATGTCGATCTCACACAACTAATCAATCAGATCTATCAAAGATAAACTAATTCTAGTTGGATCCCAGATGATCAAGGTTTGTGCACTAAATCCACAAGATACAAAAACTAATAAGAATTATTCTTCGTCTTCAAATATTCTATTGCCTTAAAATACCTGCACAACACCACTTGAATCTCTTGTGATCAATCACACACAGAACGGAGTCTGTTAACAATGGATTATCACAAGATGCATTTAGATCAAACAACAGTTTTAAAGATCCCGTCGATACTTTGATCTAGTCTGAGTGAATCTTATATCAGAAGAGAAGATTCTCAAGAATAAAAAAACTAGATGCAATTAAAGTTTTAACAACTGTTAGTCAATTAAAGCAAATCGAAAACTAATAACACTGCAATTATTGAGTTTCCCACCAACGGTACTCGTAGAGATTCTTGATCCCACAGAAATCTTTAAATGAGCGGTCGTAAGAGATTTCACCTAATTAGGATACTTTCCTCCCCGAATAGACGACTCCACCAGAAACAACAATAAATGAAGTTGTTGATGGCGGATTTTCGACAAAGGATAAAATCGTTAAAACATGATACTGCATGTTTCTGACCCGGATTTAGGAATGTATGTGATAATTCATATTTTATGATCCGTGAACCATTTCACGATCTCTGACTGAGCGAATGTTCCTCTCAGAGATATGATGAATACGTTTCTCGAAAGGCCTCTCAGCTGAGCTTTCGATGCTTAACGCATTTCATATTCACCTCTATATAGAATCAAAATAGTTGGGCGGCTCCTAGACATATTGCATGCTAGTATAGAGCCTAACGTCTTCAGGATGTCACGCTGCTCGTTGTTCCCTGACTACGTAGAGAGACCGTGTATAGAATCTCTTAATGATTGGGCAGCTCCTAGACATATTGATGCGTCAATTATCTCATATCTCAATTCTGCAAATAGGTTAATTCTAGCATGTCATTCAATTAAATTCCTAGAAGATAATCTATTTATCTCATTACTCAGTTCCATGGCTGATCCTCAGCTGGATTTCATGGATTAGTAATATGTAATTATTTTATTTTATTACTCCTTTTCGTGGACGATTCTCATCTGAATTCCATGAATTAGTAATAAATATTCACTGATCAGGGCATCTGGGCCACCACCGAGTAAGTCCCAAGAAAATGGTGCAAGTGTACTTAAGCAATAATGCACAAACGAGCACTTGAACACACGAACGAGCATTCAAAAATATGGACGGATGAGGAAACCTATGCAAAATAGGGGAGGAAAAATATTATTAATAAAATAATAAAATAGGCGCTTAGGAGACCGGGACTACCGGCCAGCCCCACGCCTCTCCCATTATTTTATTATTTTTTCTAATCTCATGAAAACTCCTTCATTCGAGCAAATTTCCTTGTTTGAGCAAAACTCTTAGTTTCTCCATATTTTCCTTCGAACGGTGAAAAAATAATAAAAAATAGTGAAGGGAGTCACGGGACCGGGCCACCTAGCCGGTCGGCCATACCGCAGCCGTGGCCGGTCCCACACCCTATTATCTCATATTTTCTTCTTATTATTATTATTTCCTTCATCTCATGAAACTCCTTCGTTTGAGCAAAAAACCCTAGTTTTGCATATTTTCTCAAATATTGCTCAAACCATCAGAAGGCCAAAAAGTCAAATGGTCACATGACCAACTAGGCTACTCACGATGAATATTAAAATATTATTATTTTAATATTCTCAAAATATTGGTCACACGAGAAAAGTTCTACTTTCTCATTCGAGCAAAATCGAGAGCTTCAGTCAAGATCAAACTTTTTTAAAAATCCAAAATATTGCTCAAAAGCGCACCAGAAAATACCAAAATTCTCAGGACTGAGACACGAAAAATGTGGTGACACAGGCATTCCACCTTGACCGACCAAGGTCGGCCCTTAGGCTTGCAATGAGCCGGTCCCATACTCTTTCACAATTTTGACCTAATTAGCTTTCAACAGTTCATGTTGGGTTCAAACTCTTTCCAACCAACTTGGAATTTGCTCAATCGACCACCAGATAGTCCCGCGACCACCAAGGGATGGTTTCACACCCCTTGGTCGGTCCCTCATCTCTCCATAATTAGGTTTTATTACCTAACGCTCAGACGTGCACTATTTTAATAAATGATTAAACCAACATTTAATCATTCTTTCACCAACTGGTCAACAAAGGACTTTGGTGCATGCTCACTCGAGCACCTGGGCGCTACATGGTCGGCCATCATCCCATGTAGCCGATCCCTCCTTCACTCAGTGACTAATTTTCAGTAAATCATCAATTGATCAACAATTGATCAAAATTAGGGTTTCGAACTGAATGCTCTGCAAATCATAATTCTGAGCAAGTTTAAACACTAAAAATTTCATGATTGATCTAGCAATCAACATCTTAATTAATTATATAATATTCGGTCCAGCTACCAATATTTTAATTAATATTTTATTTGGTCATGCTACAAATAATTCATCAGACGAGCAATATTGATTCAACTATCAAGATTCAGTAATTCATCAAACGAGCAATATTTGCTCAGACGAGGAATATTGATTCAACTATCAATATTCAGTAATTTTACTCAAACGAGCAATATCTGCTCAGAGTATTAATATTGATTCAACTATCAATATTCAACAATTCATTATACGAGCAATATTTTCTTAGACGAGCAATATTTTCTCAGACTATCAATATTCATCATGTTGATCCAATTATCAACATTTATTCGAGAACTATACGTCCCAGCAGACATGTTCAATCCATGAATCATAGAGCATTCGGTAACCATGCTCGAATGAAAAATACTTAAACTCATCATATAATCAAGTCAACAATTGAATAATTAAATACACGCCTGCCTTGCAGACTCCACAAATCATGAGACATCAATCATGTCACATGGGGGGATATTAATTAGGGTTTTTGTCTGGAGCCTACGGCACGTGTGTTCATCCACGATGAGAAACACGAGTAAGTCGTGCAAGCAGTTGAGGAAGTTAGCAAAGTAGTGGGTGTACAATCAACCAAGTCTCCACACAACCTGGAACTGGTTTAACCACAATTTCTCGCTTTCCCACTCTTTCGCTCCAGCAACCGTCAAACATACTGGAGATCAATGTGTCGACATTCTTAGAATATAAATAAGTCTTTGAATCCATGATTGAAACATGACATACAACATCTATCGTCTAACCAAGAATCATCGTGTGAGCAACAATCTCTCAATTGAGCAAAATTCAAACTTATTCGAACCCAGCAGTTCATTTGCAGAAACCTACAACACATGCGCAATCTGATGAGTCCTAAAAAGTGCATATTTCTATATATTTTTCTTGGCATTTAACTCATCTTTTGTGCATTAATTCTACATTTTATCCCATATTCTGTATTTTCTTTGTTTTCAAGAATAAATATTCTTATTAATTAATTTTGCATTTTTAGGTAATAAATAAAGTTAGATGAATTGCAGAGCGGAAAAGAGCAGAAAATTAGTGAAAAGCCGGGAGAAATTACGCAAGGAAGCCGCGAAGAATGTTGTGCACAAGACCAAAAGGTTAGAACTGGGCTTGAAGAGGAATAATTGTTCTTAAAGAAGATATGGGCTTGGCATATCCAAGGCCCAAAACCCTCACCCAGATCCATTTCCTATATCCATACCCGTTTCCCTTTCTAGCCCTCAGATTGGACACATCTGAATCCAATGGTCGCAACATCGCCAGTACATCAAAGTCTGAAGCTCCTGTCTAACACTACAGCACCTAACTCCATCTTGCGCCGTTAATTTCGTTGTATTATACAATCCAACGGTCGCTACAAGCTCTTCACGTATAGCCGTTAGATCGATCTATCATTTATACATCCCACGGCTCAGCATCGCAGATCATCAAACTTTGCTATCTCCGCCTCACACCATAGTACCTAATACCTATACCCATCAACCAAACACACCCCAACCTTCTTCTCCATCGACTTTACCTCCCCCATCCCTCTGCAGAGAAACAACCACCACCTTCTCCTGCTCCGCCACCAACTCCTTCTCAACCACCACAACCACCACCATCTCTTCTCAAATCATCATACACACTCGACCCATCACCTATATCACGTTCTAATCTCTCTCAAACAACTAATTTCGCCTATTCTCTCACCTCTGAACCCTAGGAGTGAGTTGGTGAAATTAGTTGATGATATAGATCAATTGGAGGCGTGGGAAGCATCAGAAGACCGTAAGGAAGCATGGGTGAGAGCTATCAAGAGTTTGCAGTGATTAGGTAAACCTAATTTCTATTTCTTATAAACCCTAATTTCATAATTTGGGGATAATTGGGGGAACATGATTGTACGTCTAATTGAAGCATGGGTTGGTTGATTGGGTTGTTATCAGTAGGTTAGGTGAACCAATTTTGGGTTTAATTGTATTTTTTTACAAACCTAATTTTGCTGTTAATTGGGGATTTTTTGGGATTTCCATTGTATGTATAAATAGGGGTCTTTGGGTGTTGTAATGGGTTATGCCTGGATTAACCAGAGCATCAGTAGAATAGTTTAAGTTTTTTTTAGTTTTGTTATTTCCATGAACTGTTAGCTTTGAGGGTTATCAATCTTTTCAATTCCATGATTCTCAATTCAAATGCATTGTTAATTTTAGCTGTTCTGAACTCCAACATGTATTTAATTTGAGTGTGTGATTGTTACAATTTATATCAAGCTCCTGTTCATGTTTATGTTATGTTTTGTTCTTATGATTTGTTCTTAGGATAGTTTCATTAGCCCTAGCATTGTTATGTATCTTTTTTCTGAATGTTGAGTGAGTTTTCATTGCAACTTCATGCTGAATTCACATGCCTTTGACTAGTTGTACCTTAAAAAGACAACTAGTACTTTGGAAAGAACTATAGTTGTGCTTAACATCTGCCCTGTAAATCCTATGTCTACCTCTGTTTCATTATCTTATCTTCCATCACTGCCCTTGGTTTGTAGCCTTGGTTTGTATCTGTTTTGTTTATTTTGCAACTATCACTGCCTAAATACCATTGTATATGCCACTGTCACCTTTAACTCACCTTGTATAGGCCCTGTTTTGCTCTCTTTGCTTCATTGTGTCATTGTCACTCATTGCATTTAGATTAACTAGCTTAGGAATGCTTCAATACACCCCAAGTCCCTGTGGAATGACCCTGTCTTGCACACATTACTACAATTTGACCCTGTGCACTTGCAGGTATCACTGTAGGCATCCATTTATTGTCTTATTTTCACATCTTTAAATGCCTACCAAGTTTTTGGCGCCGTTGCCGGGGACTTGGCGCTGTGTGTTGATTTGTTCTTTGCTGTTTTGTTGCATTCACTTTCATCTTCATATTTGCATCATAGTTCATTGCATTTGCATCTTTCCCTGCATTGCATACTCATTTGCATATTGTTCACTTACATTCCTGCATCATAGCTTGCATCTTTACTCACTTTCTGCTTTGAGCCAGCAGGTACCTGCCTATCCTGCTGCTTTTGTTGTGGAGCTGCTGCTGCTGCTGCTCCTGTGCTTGCTGTACTCCTGCTCTCCTGCTGAGCTGCTGTGCTTGTGCTGCTGTGGTGCTCCTGCTTGTGCCAGGCCAAGACTGCTGCTGAGCTGCTGTGGCCCATGTTGCTGCCTGTTGCTGCTAACTGCTGCTGCCTTCTGCACCTGTTGCTCTGTTGTGGCCCTGTGAACCTGCAAAGCCTGCTGTTGTGCTGTTGCTGCTGCTGCTGATCTGCTCCTGCTGCTAGGCCTGAAGTGGTGCTGCTGCCATTCATAAGCCAAGCCCAACTGGGCCTCAACAAAGACAAAAGCTTAGGATGATCCAAATCCCAACTGGGCTTTTGCAACCAAACTGAACAGCTGGGCTGTGCTTAAGCAAGTAAGCCTAAACCCATTAAGAGAACCCAACCTGTGGGCTTCCATTTTTAATTTGTGGGCTTGTAATAATTTTTTCCATTTTTCTGTTGGGTTTGTAATTAATTTCTTGTGGGCTTGTTTGTTTAATTTCTTGTGGGCTTGTGGTTTTAGATTGATTTGGGCCTGTTGTTTGAATTAAAGAAAACTGAACTTTTGAAAGCCCAGTTGGGCCTCATATTTTAGTTAGTAGCTAGCCAAAGCCCAACTAAATTTCTGGGACTGTGGGCTTAACATCCATTTGAAAACAAAACATTTACACTGTGGGCTTGCCCAAAAACAGAAAACGTTTTCAAAAGCCCAGTTGGGCCTCGACCTTTGGCTATTTAAGAGCCCAAATTTCAAATTGTTACCTGGGCGTGTTTCTGAACTGTGGGCCTGAACCAAAGTTCAAGTGGGCCAAAATTTCAAAATTCCAAAAACCAACAGTGAGCTTTACTCACCAGTCACCAGCAGTGGGCCTGTTTTTAAAAAAAAAGAAAAAAAAAAGCGTAGCTGGGCTTCGCAAAACCCAACAGTGGGCTTGGCCTTTTATCCCATAAAAACCAAAATTTTTCCTCATCCCATAAAAAACCAAATTTCTTTTCCAAAATTCCCAAGAAACACAAAGCTCTTTGCTCCCTTTAAAAAAACCAAAAGTTTCCAAATGTCTCCCGCCAAAACCAAATGTCTCCCGACAAAACCAAATTTTTCCCAAAAAGTCCAATCCCATTAAAAACCAAATTTTCTTGTAGATAATGTGTTAGTTAAATTTCCTTTTGTATATATTTTGTGCTCATCCATTGTGACTCCGAATATGTTGGAGTTTTGCCTTGGATAACGGAGTTTTAATTCTGCTTTCGCCGAAATCGGGTATTCTCTCTCCTTTTACTCTACTCAGCATGTCCCTTTCCATATGTTGCATTTTAATTCTTTCCATATTTTTAAACATTGAGGACAATGTTTAGTTTAGGTTTGGGGGTATAGAGTAGATACCACGATAATATGCCATAATTGAAAAAAAAACTCCATCTTTTTGAAAAAATTGAAAAATTCCAAAAAAATTAGAAAAATGATAAAAACATAAAAATGGAGCTCATTTACCTTGAAATGTTGACTCTTGTGCAAATATGTAATTATTAGGAGTCTTAGTCTAGATATTTAGGCACCCTGATTCTAGCACAATTCACATAGTGATAAGAAACTTGCACGCGCACGATCTACCAATACATGTATAGCCTCGATCTTCAAGGTGTTTGATAGGAAGTTAGATTGCCAATCACTTTAGAATACTGAATGAGACTTGACTAGCTTGTTCTTTGGTTGGCTGGGATAGAAGTTGGAGAATACGTTAAGAAAAGCAACCATAGAATTTGACCGGATGCATTCGATAAGGGCCACCTCTTGCTAAGAGTCATGTAATTATGTTTTTCTTTTTGTTCATGTATCAAAACTGTCACTATGTTGTAAAGATCAAAGTTATTTTTTCAATCAAAAAAAAATGAAAAAATCAATCAAGTATTTATCAATTCCATTCTCTCTTGTTCCAAAAATAAAAGAGAGTAGTCAATGTAAATAAGAGTCATGTAAAGAGTCATCTTTTTTGTAAATAGTCTTGTAATAAGCAAGGAGGGTCCAGCCATCGATGTATAACGCGGGTAAACTGAAATATCACCAACTCATTGGGTGAACATTCACAATTCTCGTAAAGCCGGACAGCTAGCTTGGCTTAGAATTCGGTTCTTAGCCTAAAAACTATCTCTTGGTGGTTAGTAGTCATAACTTCAGGTCATTCTAGAAACATGTGTAGATACACTTTACACTCTTATCACATGTGTTTTTTTGTTATCAGTGCTAGGATTGTGCCTTGATAGCTAGATTGACATCTCCATTTTGCTGTGAGCTTAAACTGACTTGCACATGTCACATTTGATGGAATCTGAGCTTATATTTTGACCTAGAACTTTGTAGGTACGTTCTAAGCAAACCTTCACGAGACTTCACTCGTCCACTAGGGACACTTAGTGGTTTAAAAGGCTTAGTGCATACGTTAAATGCATTCGAGAGACCAGCGACAGTGGTATAGGTAGGATTTCCTTAGTTTTGTTTTACTTGAGGACAAGTAAAATTCAGGTTTGGGGGTATTTGATGAGTGCCAAATATTGTATAATTTTATCCCTTTTTGTTGGCATTTAACTCATCTTTTGTGCAGTAATTCTACATTTTATCCCATATTCTGTATTTTCATTGTTTTCAAGAATAAATATTTTTCTTACTTAATTTTGCATTTTTAGGTAATAAATAAAGTCTGGATGACTTGCGGAGCGGAAAAGAGCTGAAGAGTGGTGAAAAGCCGGAAGAAATTACGCAAGGAAGCCGCAAAGAATGGAGCATAAGCCCAAAAGACTAGAAATGGGCTCAAGAAGGAAGAATTGCTCTTAAAGAAGATATGGGCTTGGCATACCCAAGGCCCAAAACCCTTACCCAAACCCATTTTCTATAACCAAAACCGCCTCCATTCTCAGCCGTCAGATTGGATCCAACTCATCATCCTACGGTCGCTCATTCATAGAGCATCAAAATCTGAAGTCTCTGCCAAACACCACAGCGCCTAAATTCCAAGCCTTCAGATTAGATTGTAGTTGAATCCAACGATCGCTTCTAGGCCTGTGCATCAAAACTAGATACTCCCGATCTACACTACAGTACCTAACATCATCTAACACCGTTGACTTCGTTGTGTTTCAAAATCCAACGGTTGCATCGATTCATCTCTCATCTCACCGTTAGATCTACCAACCATTTTTGCATCCCGCAGCTCAGAGTCACAGAACATCAAAATTTGATGAAGCCGCTCAACACCCGAGTACCCAATACCTATACCCTAACCCAAACACACCCTAACCCTAAAACTATCGGCTTCTCCTTCTTCTCCCCCTTTCTTCTCCTCTGCAACTCCACGACCACCACCTGCTCCGCCACCAACTCCTTCTCAACCACCACAACCACCACCATCTCTTCTCAAATCATCATACACACTCGACCCATCACCTATATCACGTTCTAATCTCTCTCATACAACTAATTTCGCCTATTCTCTCACCTCTGAACCCTAGGAGTGAGTTGGTGAAATTAGTTGATGATATAGATCAATTGGAGGCGTGGGAAGCATCAGAAGACCGTAAGGAAGCATGGGTGAGAGCTATCAAGAGTTTGCAGTGATTAGGTAAACCTAATTTCTATTTCTTATAAACCCTAATTTCATAATTTGGGGATAATTGGGGGAACATGATTGTACGTCTAATTGAAGCATGGGTTGGTTGATTGGGTTGTTATCAGTAGGTTAGGTGAACCAATTTTTGGTTTAATTGTATTTTTTTACAAACCCTAATTTTGCTGTTAATTGGGGATTTTTTGGGATTTCCATTGTATGTATAAATAGGGGTCTTTGGGTGTTGTAATGGGCTATGCCTGGATTAGCCAGAGCATCAGTAGAATAGTTTAGTTTTGTTATTTCCATGAACTGTTAGCTTTGAGGGTTTATCAATCTTTTCAATTCCATGATTCTCAATTCAAATGCATTGTTAATATCAGCTGTTCAGAACTCCAACATGTATTGAATTTGAGTGTGTGATTGTTACAATTTACATCAAGCTCATGTTCATGTTTATGTTATGTTATGTTCTTATGTTAGCATCAATAGGATAGTTTTGTACATTGTTGTCTGACAAACAACATGTTTAAGAACTTCATCATGTTTTAATTCTACTACTAAGGCAGAGATGAAACTCTAGATAAATATAACCCTATTGTATGAGCACTTCTTTTCCATGACATTTTGATGACAAGCATGTTTTAATTTCCGTAAAGGCTATATGAACTGAATGTAGTATAATCTTAGATTGCTTGTACCTTAGAAAGACAAGTAATGCTAGGGGATTGGCATATGATAGCTGAGATTAAGGCATCGCTGTGATAGGAGAAGACTAGTATATCATCTTAGAGAATTATATGCAGCTAGGGGTGGAATTGAAGCCTTAGTTCTCACCTTATCCCTTAGCTTCCATCACTGCCCTTTAGGTTTTTAGCTTTGGCTCACTGCCACTGAATTTCACATTCTTGTTTACTGTCACTGTTTAGTATAATCTTAGCTTAGGAATCTTCAACTTTACACACCCTAGTCCATGTGGAAATGACCCGTTCTTGCACAAGCTACAATCGACACCATGCACTTGCGGTTAACAAGTAGGCTTCCTCTTACTCTTATTTCTTACATCCTTAAAAGCCTACCACAATCCTTGATCACCATTGATCTCACACACTTCTCAACTTCCCTCCTACAGATCGACCCTCTTTCCTCTATGTGACCGATTTGACTTTGGAACGACCATTTCTTGGTTTAGGCCGGAGTCCTATAGATTGATCTCTGAACTCAAATCACTCCCATGCAGTGCATCTGTTTGAGGTTAGGCAGTTTGCTCGGTTGAGGAGTCCCCGCCCGCACGGTCGTCTCTCCACTTCTTGAAAAACCAGCAAATCGTTTTTCCCCATCAACAGATTAGCGACCACAGTGGGAGATTAATCTCTCGGTTGCAATCCCAACTTTCACAAATATTGTCCATCTTAGGTCTGATTTAACTATCCCATATTCTGGTCAAGTCTTTCGAACGGTGACGCTCCTCATGCTCATCCGAACGATTCTGGTAATCTTCATCATTCCTACTTTACTACTCCCTTTCTCTCTATCGGTGCATACGATGGATAAATTCCATCATTGGATGAGCTAGCACGGAGGAAAGAAATTTTGGAAAGAAATATAAATCGGTTTAAAGGAGCAATCGATAATTTATTCAACTGCATGGTGGATCTGACAATGATTTTGGGAGCTCAGGTGGTAGAACGTTCATCTCCTGACACCACTGATATCAATCCTCAAACCAACAGTTTCACTACTTACGAGAAGCCGGTAGATCAGGAAGTTACACATCTAATCGAAAATTTGTGTGAACTCCTGCACTTCTCCAGGGATCGGCGTACGAACACGTTTGCTGCGCTCAACCAGATATCATTTGATGTGCAAATAATTTTGTCATCTCTAGCAGTCGAAGAAGTATCCATGGTGTCCGAACATTCGATAAACAATATTACCTTCACTGAAGAAGATCGAATGGCAGAGGAAGGGCATAATCTAGCGTTATAGTGACTGCTTTTATCAAGGACTCTGAATTCAGGAGAGCTCTTGTCGATACGGGTGCTTCTAACAATCTCATCTCTATGAAGACTCTTAAGGCGGCCAAATTCCCACAAAGCAAAATCCTTCAGCATCCCATATTGATGACGAGTTTTGAAGGAAGCCAGAGCCACACGTATGAGTACGCCTATGTAGATCTGAAAGTGGGACCTATTCAATCGACGGTCAAATTTCATGTCATTTGAGAAGCATCCTGACTACCATATGATACTCGGGCGACGACGGCTCCATAATAACAAGGTTGTTCCCTCGACATACCATTAATGTATGAAAGCTTTGTTCAATAACAAGATCGTCCGCATTGCAGCCTCAACATCTCCTTATGCTCCGATTTATGATGCTGAGTTCCTAGAACCACCAAAAAGCATCCTTTAACCTCCAAGCAAGATCCACAGTACTCCACCCCCAGGCTGGAAGTCCATCGAGAAAGCTGCTGACAGGCAATCATCTTTAGGTGCTAAACCGACCAAGCCACCTGCCACACCGCTCAAGCATCACCAGGATCAATCTACGACTCAGAAGAAATCCAACTTTATAACCAGCTATGATGCGGAAGGAAGAATCATTTATCTCCTATGCAGAGATTCATAATTAACAGGGGAGGTCGATGAAAAGTCTTCCCGCCCTGAAGAATCATGTCAGAGCGAGCAATCGCCTGATGAAGAAATTCAAGATGCCCCACGACAGTTACAAGATGGCACAGATTCCACTACTGATGATCTTGAGACAATCAATATTGGAACAGAGGAGGATCTAAGACCAATCTTGATCATTTATACACTGTCACCAGAGCAACGAACAAGATTGATAAGCCTGTTGAAGAAGTTTAAAGATATTTTTGCTTGGACGTACGAGGAAATGCCCGGTCTTGATGACAAGTTGGTCACACATCACTTGTACATAACTCCTGGATCTAAGCCTGTCAAACAACCTCTCAGGAAGTTCAGACATGAAGTTGAAAAAAAAATTAAAGTTGAAGTTCAGAAGCTACTAGCAGCAGGGTTCATCAAGCCCATTCAACATCCGACATGGCTAGCAAACGTTATCCCGGTCAAGAAGAAAAATGGTCATATCCGATGTTTTCTAGATTTCAGAAACATGAACAAATATTGCCTGAAGGACGACTTTCATTTACTCAATATCTACATGCTCGTTGACGCAACCAGTGGCCATGGCATGTTCTCTTTTATGGATTGTTAATTACAACGGCTACAACCAGATCAAGATGTATGAGCATGATGCTAACAAGACTGCATTCCGAACGCCCATCGGGAAATTTCATTACACGGTGATGCCATTTGTATCGAAGAATGCAGGTGTTACCTATCAACGAGCGATGACCGCTATCTTTCATGATATGATGCACAAACAAGTAGAAGACTATGTTGACGATGTGGTAGTCAAATCAAAAACTCGATTGTCCCATCTAGATGTTTTGAGACAAGTCTTCGAAAAATGCAGAGAATACAAATTGAAGATGAATCCTATGAAATGTGTATTTGGTGTTTCTTCTGGGAAGTTTCTAGGGTTCCAGGTCACGACAGAAGGAATCAAAGTCGACCCAGACAAGACTAAATCTATTACCACCATGCCTCCTCCACGTACTGTGAAAGATCTTCAGAGCTTTATGGGAAAGTTAAACTACATCCGATGTTTCATTCCTGGATTAACTCAGCTTATTGCTTCATTCACCCCTCTACTGAAAAAGGAAGAAAATTTTGCATGGTCGACTGTCCAACAAGATGCATTTCAAAAGATCCAGCAGATACTATTATCACCCACTACCATGAAATCCCCGGTGCAAGGACGATAATGATACTTTACACAGCCTCTAGTGATGTTGTTATTGGGGATCTTCTCGCTCAAGAGGACGAAGAAGGTGTCGAGCGTCCGATATACTTCTTTAGCCGTACAATGAGAGATGCTGAACTCCGGTACCCTAAAGTCGAAAGAGCACGCTTAGCATTGGTTCATGCGATTCAGAAATTCAGACATTATTTGTTGTCAAACAGAGTCGTACTTGTTGCTAAAGCTGATCCTGTAAAATTCTTATTGTCAAAACCAGCTTTGATAGGCAGACATGCAAAATGGTTAATACAGATGTCAGAGTTTGACATAGCGTGCGTCTCACCCAAAGGAATCAAGGCCAAGCAGTTGCAGACTTGCTCGCTGCCTTTCAAGGGGAAGACATCACAATGCTACATGAAGATGTGCCGGGTGAGTTTCCAGAAATTTCAGGTGTTAAAGAAGAAACATGGTTGTTATACTTTGATGGATCAACCACTCCTAGCAATGATACTGGTGGAGCGAGCGTCGTGTTAGTATCACCGTCCGGTGAAGTTTTCTTGCATTCGTTCAAGTTAGGTTTCCACTGCACCAACAATTCAGCGGAATACGGGGCCTTCTTGCGGGGATTATCTTCAGCCAAGCAAGCAGAAGCAATGTATCTGGAGATAAGAGGAGACTCAAAGTTATTAGTCAATCAGATGAATGGCGTGTACTCTCTCAAAGAAGTGACACTTGCTTTATTCAGAGCCGAGACACAACGTATATTAGCTTATTTTTCTGAGGCAACGATCGTCCATACCGGTCGTACAAACAACAGACACACTGACTGTTTAGAAACTCTTGCATCCAAACTGCAATTTGAAGGGTCAGAGAAGTCCATCACTGTACAAAGGCGTTCTGTGTCATCAACATGGCTCACTCAAGTTGAAGATGCTCAAGCGAGCGACTGGCGAGCACCTATGATTCATGAATTGAGCAGTTCTCTTACAGAAGGTAAAATTAGCCTCAAGGAATTGAAGAACTTTTTTCTGCTACACGGAGCATTATATCATCGCAATCCTGATGGATCTTTGTTACGATGTCTCGGAGATGAAGAAGCGAGCGAGCAACTCAAGTGCATAGATGAGGAAATAATGCGGATAAACGTTGGTGGTTACACTTTACATGAGGCTCCAAAGGCTCGGGTGCTATTGGCCCTAGTCGAGAATGTTGCAAGGATCTTGTCCCAATTGTCAGACACCGCTTCATCATTCGGAAGCTCTAACAGTCCATCATACTGGGGACTGGAGAGAACCTTACATCAAGTACCCGCGCGACAATGATTTACCATCATAGAAGAAAGAAGTAATCAAACTTACCCAGAGGGTCAAGCGATTTGTCTATCTGGAAGGGATTTTGTATCGCAAAAGCTTTGGTGGGAACCTACTGAGATGTTTGGTTGAGCATGAAATTCCAACAATTTTGAAAGAAATGCACGAAGGAGAACACCAGGGAAAGAGGGAATTATTTTTCCAAATCCATGAGGAATATTATCGGCCAACCATGGAAGACGATGCAGCTGCCTATGTTCAGAAATGCCATCAATGCCAAGTCCACGGTAACCTCATTCACACTCCGTGTCTCCCATTACATTCTGTGAGCAGTCCATGGCCTTTCTACAGCTGGGGACTGGACATCATTGAAAAAATCAATCTAGCGTCTTCGAAGAAACATGAATACATTATCACAGCAACTGAGTATTTCACCAAATGGGTTGAAGCCATTCCTTTTCGAAGCACCACTGGAATCACGATTGCAGCCTTCATCAAGGAATACATAATATGCATATTTGGTGTTCCTAAACATCTCATCACAGATAATGGTGATCGCAGTCGTATGCGTCAAAAATAAATTACTTTCTCACTACTCAAAATATTTAATATAGCTAGGGCAAGAAAGGATCGTTCCCACAGAGAGGAGTAAGGTTGTCAAGTTGTTTCGGTTTCCTATAAATAACAACGGAGGGTTTTCTGATTTTTATATACTAAAATAAAATAAAAGAAAAACAAAGAAATAAAGCACACAATTTAAATATGTGAAAGTATTGGTCAAGGATATCGTTTTCATCCACAAACATGCTTTTCAACAATAACTAGAATTGATATTTTAATCTCAACTTTTATCAAAGGCCATAGGATACCTTGATCGCAAGTTTATCCCGCAAATCTCCTCTTGTCATCAACAAACACATTAAAAGATGCGAATATGAATTCTATCTTAGAGAACAACCTAATGTGCAAAAGCACTAATCAAGTTTAATTCCCTAGATGCATTAAGTTCTATGAAATCAGGCCAATCAAAGTAATTGAACGTGATAAAGCACTAATCCGATTTAACAAAGGTTATGATCCACTTGTGACTACTAGGATGTATCACTACAAGCAGTATTCACAATTATGCTACTTGCAATCAGAAATTTATCACTTTTGCATATAATAAACTCTAATCTAACAATAAAGATGAAAGCAAACTCAATCGATTAGCGACTCGACTAAACAAACATTCAAATCATGTAACAATATTAATGGCGAATCATAAACGATAATATGAGAGAAAACTAATTTATTAAACAAGAAACATGTCATGTGAAATCCAACTAATCCATAACCAATGAAAATAATCTAGCTCATATTCATGGAGTTTATAACAAGAAGAAAAGGAAAAGTTCTCTTGTTTCTAAACCCTAGAACAAAAAGTAGAAGTAAAAGATTAGATAGTAGAACTCCCGGTGTTTTCTTTTTTAGGGACGTGAGTAATAGCTGTTGAAGTACCAAGTGGGCCACAATAAAACTGAACAAGCCCAGCCCATTCACAATTAATGGCTTGTCAGTCGGCTAGAACTGACAGCATATGCCTCTTTCAACTGACAGCAAACATCATAGCCATCTCTGTACTCATTCAATTCTTTATCTGAATCTCAGACCAGCTTCTCCAGTTCAGTTGCACTGCATCTCAAGCCAACAACATCAAGCAAGCAGCAACTACCCATTTCAATTCATAATGGTCACTTGCTCGAGCCACTGCCATACAAACTCATTTCAGTTCTTATCTCCCATTAGCTTCTTGTCCCTGCAATGGACAGTCACTCAGTTCCACCAACTATCAACCATTTCAGTTCACCACCACCTCCAGCTCAAACCAATCCATTGTTGTAGCTTCTGCAACACACAACCAGTTCATATTCTTTGGCATCACTCGCACAAACTTATCACTGTCTCAGTTCATGGTTTGCAACCCTTATTATAGCCTCCTGACCCTAACATCCAGCTTCCCACAAGAACACAAACCACTGCACCATTTCTTAACAACAGCGCGACACAATACCACAAACTGCAAGTCACAGGATTATCACCTGCACTGCCATCTTCTAAGCTTGCTCCTGAAACTCAACAGTTCAGCTTCCCAGCTTCATCTCTTAGTTCACCTGCAACATTTCCTTGCCTCCAACAGCCTTCTGCGACAGTTACAATCAAAGAAACCATCTCAAGCCTGCATTCCTGCAACTATATTCATATTTAGCACCACGTGTTCATCTTCTTCTCAGCTCTTGAGTTTACTGCAACAATCACCCTTTGTAACCATCACTGCAATCCTGCAGCTCTTCTTATAGCTTCATTTGCAGCTGCATCACTTGCATCAATCCTGCAGACTTTCCAGTCTGGCAGCTTTTCTTTACAGTAGCAGCCTGCAATTTATCTTCTCAGCCATCACCATAACCTGAGCACCAGAACTGTCTCCATTGGCATCTGCAAACCCATCAGTTCAACTTATCTTCTAACCCTCAAATTCTTCTCACTGTTCTCAACAGACTAGACATCTCCTCCATCATCTGCAATTTCTTTTCTCTTGTGTCAAATTCGACATCTGAGCATAAACCCTTAAATCTGTTTTTCAAGAACACCAACACCACACAAACCTTCAGTCGATCTATCTACCAGAACCATCTCTTCCAAATCTTCAAACCATCATTATCAACTGCAGAAACCCATTCCTGATTTCCTTCTGAATTCCTCATATCTCATCAAAACAGCAAACCAAACCCTTCTGAACTCCTCCAATTCTGGAATTCATCTGTAACTCTGCCCACACACAAATTATCTCAAAACCCTTCAATCTTCTTCTGAAATGAAACCCTAACTCTGAATTAATCGAGCACATCTCAGGAATCGGAATTCAGAATCCTAAAATCCTCTTAGATTCAATTAACAACACATTAGTTCAAACCCTACCAACTCCATGAGTATCAAGGCACTCAGTATTACCAGAACATTCAATTTCTTCACCATCTCTCGAATCTTCTTCCATGGTTCAAACCACAGTTAGCACAAATCTTCAACTCAATCCACCTGACACTCTCTGAATTTGAGGCGAGTGGTAATGATAGACAAACTAGTTGTTTGAGAAACACTCGACCTAAGTAGGTCTCTCTGTACGGACTGGTTATTGGCACCTAGTGACTTGGATAAAGGTTGTCCAGTTAATATGTTGCCTGTCAGTTTCGTAGAACTGACAAGCCTATTCTCTTTCTTGCACAACATTAGCATGCTCCAAATATCGCCTGGGAATTGATCTTTTTTCCGTTTTCGCTCCAAATGGACGTTTTCTCCTTCTTTTGCTCCCAAGGACTTCATTGCACCTAATAACTCAAAACTAAACGTAAAAGATACAATTCACAAGGATAATAGTAAAGAAAGCATAAATACTAGATATAAAATTAGGTGTTTTAGACATCTATCAAATTCCCCCACACTTAGACTTTGCTAGTCCTCGAGCAAATCAAACAAAACAAATTCTAAAACATACATACAACTCCATGTCATCGAGGCTACAGTCACACTTAGCATGTATAACAAGCCTTTAAACCCCTAGGTGTCCCTGGTGGACGAGTTATAGTCTCGTGAGGGTTTACTAGAGATATACCCATAAAACCCGCTTTTCCAACTTATTAGTTCTCCGAAATGATAACATCCAACGCGCTAAGAAGACATAGAGATTCTGCACACTAGTAATAAAAAGTTAGACACATATATGAACACAATCTCATCCTTAAAAGTTGATAGAGAAATAACCATCCCTTATCGAAAGAAATTCGGGTTCGTAGTGATCGAAAGTCTTAACTCTGCCTCACAATAAAGGGTTTTATGAAGTTGCTCTCAATAATAAACAACTTTTATGGGTCACACATGTGTCCAGGTAGGAATGAAGAGAGAAATCCTGCGACACGTTGAATGGTAGGAAGGCAAAACCCTCCGAATTGTTTTGAAAACCCACATCTTTTATTCATTTTGAAAACCCTTTTTTCTGATGATCTCTAAGAAAGGAAATCAACCACTTAATGAAGGTGGAATATGCTTACTTACCTCGTTATCCATTAGACGTGCAGTTAGCACCATTCTCACAACATCCATAGAAACGTCTTCAGTCTTCAATCCTTGTCATCTTCGTCTTCGGTCTTCAACTGTCGATGATAACTCTTGAACTTCGTAGAATCTTGACAATGTGATTCTTTCCTCTGATCCTTGTTGCTTGAAACTTCATTATGGATATTTCTTCTTCCATTGGCTTTATTGAAAGAATACAAAACTAAAAATGAACTAAACAAACAAAAATATGATACAATGAATATTTTTTTTTTCTTTTTTTTTTATTTAATTGAGACAAGAAAAATAAAGCAAATATAAATTAAAACAAAACAAAACAAAATAATAATGCACCTAACAAAATTTTCTCTTGTCTCTTGTCTTTTTTT